>NW_022279534.1:0-91793 GCF_000004075.3 Cucumis sativus | reverse complement strand
TAAAAGCCGTAAAGTCGTAAAAGCCGTAAAGTCGTAAAGCCCTAAGCCCTAAAGCGCTAAGCCCTAAAAGCCATAAGCCCTAAAAGCCCTAAGCCCTACAACCTAAAAGCCTAAGCGTCCTAAAAGCCCTAAAAGCCCTAAAGCCCAAAGCCCAAGCCCTAAAAGCCCTAAAGCCTAAGGCCTAAGCCCTAGCCCTAAAAGCCCAAAAGCCCAAAAGCCCTAAAGCCCTAAAAGCTAAAAGCCATAAGCGCCCTAAAAGCCCTAAAAGTCCTAAAAGCCCTAAAAGCCCAAAGCCCTAAGCCTTAAAAGTCATAAGCCCTAAGCGCCCAAAAAAGCCCTAAGAGCACTAAAAGTCCTAAAAGCCCAATGCCCGAGCCCTAAAAGCCCAAGCCCTAATCCCTAAGCCCTAAGCCAAACGCCCTAAGCCCTAAAAGCCCCAAAAGCCCCAAAAGCCCTAAATGCCCTAAAAGCCCTAAAAGCCCTAAAATCCCTTATCCCTAAATCCCTTAAAGCCCTTAAAGCCCTAAGCCCTAAGCCCTAAGCCCTAAAAGCGCTAAGCCCTAAGCCATAATTCCTAAAAGCCCTAAGCCCTAAAACCTAAAATCCCTAAAAGCCCTAAGCGCCCTAAAACCCTAAAACCCTAAAGCCATAAGCCCTAAAAGCCTTAAGCCCTAAAACCTAAAAGCCCTAAGAGCCCTAAAAGCCCTAAAAGCGCTAAAAGCCCTAAGCCATAAGCCCAAAAAGCCCTAAAATCCCTAAGCCCTAAAAGCCCTAAAAGCCCTAAGCCCTAAAAGCACTAAGCCATAATCCCTAAAAGCCCTAAGCCTTAAAACCTAAAAGCCCTAAGAGCCCTAAAATCCCTCAAAAGTCCTAAGCGCCCTAAACCCTAAACCCTAAACCCTAAACCCTAAACACTAAAAGCCATAAGCCCTAAAATCCCCAAGCCCTAAAACCCTAAGCCCAAGCCCTAAAAGCCCAAGCCATAAAAGCCAAGCCCTAAGCCCTAAGCGCCCTAAAAGCCCAAGCCCTAAGCCCTAAGCGCCCTAAAAGCCCTAAAAACCCTAAACCCTAAAAGCTATAAGCCCTAAAAGCCCTAAGCGCCCTAAAACCCTCAAGCGCCCTAAAAGCCTAAAGCCCTAAAGCCCTAAGCGGTAAGCCCTAAAGCCCTAAGCCCTAAAACCTAAAAGCCCTAAGCGCCGTAAAAGCCCTAAAAGTCCTAAAAGCCCTAAAAGGCCAAAGCCCAAGCCCTAAGCCCTAAAATCCCAAGCCCTAAGTCGTAAGCCAAAACCCCTAAGCCCTAAAAGCCCTAAGCCCTAAACGTCTTAAAAGCCATAAACGACTTAAGCGCCCTAAAAGCCCAAAGCACAAGCCCTAAAAACCCAAGCCTTAAGCCATAAGCCTAAGCCCTACAAGCCCTAAGCCCTAAGCAATAAAAGCACAAGAACTAAGCCTAAACCCTAAACCCTAAACCCTAAGCCCTAAGCCCTGAGCCTCAGCCCTAAGGCCTAAGCCCTAAGGCCTCAGCCGTAAAAGCCCTAAAAGTCGTAAAAGCCGTAAAAGCCCTAGCCATAAGCGCTAAGCCCTAAAAGCCATAAGCCCTAAGCCCTACAACCTAAAAGCCCTAAGCGTCCTAAAAGCCCTAAAAGCCCTAAACGCCAAAGCCCAAGCCCTAAAAGCCTAAGCCCTAAGCCCTAAAAGCCAAAAGCGCCTAAAAGCCTAAAAGCTAAAGCCTAAAAGCCCTAAAAGCCCTAAAAGCCCTAAAAGCCCTAAAAGCCCAAAGCCCTAAGCCTTAAAAGTCATAAGCCCTAAGCGCTCAAAAAGCCCTAAGAGCACTAAAAGTCCTAAAAGCCCAAAGAGCCCAAAGCCCGAGCCCTAAAAGCCCAAGCCCTAATCCCTAAGCCCTAAAAGCCCTAAGCCAAACGCCCTAAGCCCTAAAAGCCCTAAAAGCCCCAAAAGCCCTAAATGCCCTAAAAGCCCTAAAATCCCTTATCCCTAAATACCTTAAAGCCCTTAAAGCCCTAAGCCCTAAGCCCTAAGCCCTAAAAGCGCTAAGCCCTAAGCCATAATCCCTAAAAGCCCTAAGCCCTAAAACCTAAAATCCCTAAGCGCCCTAAAATCCCTAAAAGCCCTAAGCGCCCTAAACCCTAAACCCCTAAACCCTAAACCCTAAAGCCATAAGCCCTAAAAGCCCTAAGCCCTAAAACCTAAAAGCCCTAAGCGCCCTAAAAGCCCTAAAAGCGCTAAAAGCCCTAAGCCATAAGCCCAAAAAGCCCTAAAAGCCCTAAGCCCTAAAAACCCAAACCCCAAACCACTTGTAGCCTAGTTTCTTCATGGAAGATTGTTTGCAAAGATCCCAAGTTTGGTTATATTTCATTTCCTTTTATTCCTACAAAAAGAAAACAAGAATTTCCATCGAATTTTATTCAATAGGTTAAACTAAAAATTTTAGAAAAATGAGCGGAATTGTTTAAGCTCGGTTGCATTTTCTAAGTATCACTTGAATTATCAAAACGACCTAACAAATATTCAATACAAGTTCATAAGTCATAAACTAGCAAAAAGTTCAAAATTTTTTAAAAGACACTCCAAAACCCAAAATGTCAAGTGTGTAAGTGCAACGAACTTAGTTCTATACAAACCTAACAAGTATTCAAAACACGTATAAGTTTTCAAACAACCTAACAACGCTTAAGTGTAAGTTTATAACTCATAACTTACCAAAAATTTCAAAAAGTGTGAAAAAAAATCTTTCAAGACTCAAAATGGCAACCATGGCTGTATGTAAAACTAACTTAGTTTGTAACAACCTAAAAGGTGTTCAAAAAATGTTTAAGTATCACTCGAACTTTAAAAACGACCTAATAATGCTTTAGTCTTACTTCATAAATCATAACCTACCAAAATGTTCAAAAAATGTAGAAAAAGCACTCCAAAATCCAAAATGGCAACCAAGTGTGTAAGTGCAACAAACTTAGTCTCAACTTTAAAATTAGTGCGAGTTGAGAAATGTATTAACTCAAGCATGATGTACAAACTTGAAACAACTTAAATATTTATTCACCATCACATAAAAACAGTAATTAAATATAGATAACATGTGTAAATAAAGGGAGAATCACCTTTCTAGCAGTAGCTTTTGAGTAAGACCAAACACCATCCTCCTACTTGTAAATCTGCTCGATTGTCTACACTCGTCATTTCACCGTCTCAGGCCATCCATTGAATTGGCCACCCAGCCTTGGCATACAAGAGTATGTCTCAGCCTGTTAACAAATACCACTAAAACTAAGCAAGACAAAGAAAAAAGTTTTCAAAAAATTACCTAACTTTTAGGTCTTCATGTGACCTTTAAGTTCTTCTGTCTTCTCCTTCAACTCTTTGACAGATTGATGAAATTATGTGTTTCTGCAATGTTTACCAGAACATGAAAGATTCAGTACGAAACTAAATACCATGAATACAAACCATGAAGAAATAGTAAAACAGTCAATACAAGAAGAAAAAAGTTCACTTCAAAACGACCTAAAACAGTATCACTTGAACAAAATGTGTCTAAGTATCACTTGAACTTTCAAAACGACCTAAAACAGCTTACGTTGAGATTCGTAACTCATAACCTACGAAAAAAGTTCAAATAGTGTGAAAAAAGCACTACAAGACCCAAAATGGCTACCAAGTGTGTAATTGTAACAAACTTAGTTCAAACCAACCTAGAACGTGCTCAAAACGTGTCTAGGTATTACTTGAGTTTTCAAAACGACCTAGCAAATCCTAAATGTAGGTTCGTAATGATCTACCAAAAAGGTTGAAAAAAGCATTTCAAGACCAAAAATGACAACCAAGTGCAACAAAATCAATCTAACCTAAAATGTATTCAAAACATGTGTACGTATCACTTAAACTTTCAAAACCACCAAACAATGCTTAAGTGTAAGTTTGTAACTCACAACCTACCAAAATTTCAAAAAGTGTAAGAAAAGCACTTCAAGACCCAAAATGGCAACGAAGTATGTAAGTGCAACGGACTTAGTTTCAAGCCATCCTAAAAAGAGTGCAAAACGTGTCTAAGATTTCAAACCGACCAAACAATACTCAAGCGTAAGTTCGTAACTCACAACCTAAAAAAATTTCAAAAAGTGTGAAAAAAAGTACTTCAAGACCCAACATTTCAATCCAATGTGTAAGTGCAACAAACTTAGTTTCAAACCAACGCAAAATGTGTTTAAAACGACCTAACAATCGTTAAGTGTAAGTTCGTAACTCACAAACTAACAAAAAAATCAAAATGCGTGAAAAATGCACTTTGAGACCTAAAATGGCAACCAAGTATGCAAGTGAAACAAACTTAGTCTTAAACAAATCTAAAAAAATTTCAAACCGTGTTTAAGTATCACTTGAACTTTCAGAACGACCTAAGAATGTTTATTTGTAAATTCATCACTCATAACCTACCAAAAAGTTCAAGAAGTATGGAAAAAAAGGAAACACTACACGACCCAAAATGGCAACCAAGTGCGCAAGTGCAACAAACTTAGTTCCAAACCAACCTAAAAAGTGGTCAAGGCGTGTCTAAGTATCACTTGGACTTTCAAAACAACCTAACAAAGTTTAAGTGTAAGTTGGTAACCCATAGCCTACCAAAAAGTTCAAAAAGTGTGAAAAGGGCACTTCAAGACCGAAAATGGCAACCAATTGGATAAGGTCAACAAACTTAGTTTCGAACTAACCTAAACCGAGTTTAAAACGTGTCTAAGTATCACTTGAACTTTCAAAATGTCCTAAAACAGCTTACGTGTAGGATCGTAACTCATAACCTACGAAAAAAGTTCAAATATTGTGAAAAAAGCACTACAATCCCCAAAATGGCAACCAAGTGTGTAAGTGCAACAAACTTAGTTCAAACCAACCTAAAACGTGCTCAAAACGTGTCTATGTATTACTTGAGTTTTCAAAACGATTTAGCAAATCCTAAGTGTAAGTTCGTAACTCATAATCTACCAAAAAGTTTGAAAAAAGCATTTCAAGACCAAAAATGACAACCAAGTGCAACAAACTCAATCTAACCTAAAATGTATTCAAAACGTGTGTAACTATCACTTGAATTTTCAAAACAACCAAACAATGCTTAAGGGTAAGTTTGTAACTCACAACCTACCAAAATTTCAAAAAGTGTGAAAAAGGTACTTCGAGACCCAAAACGGCAACGAAGTATGTAAGTGCAATGAACTTAGTTTCAAGTTATCTTAAAAAGAGTTCAAAATGTGTCTAAGCTTTCAAACGGACCAAACAATACTCAAGCGTAAGTTCGTGACTCACAACCTACCAAAATTTCAAAAAGTGTGGAAAAAAGCACTTGGAGACCCAACATGTCAATCAAATGTCTAAACAAGCTTAGTTCCAAACAAACACAAAATGTGTTTGAAACGACCTAACAGTGCTTAAGTGTAAGTTCGTAACTCACAAACTAACAAAAAGTTCAAAATGAGTGAAAATGCACTTTGAGACCTAAAATGGCAACCAATTGTGCAAGTGAAACAAACTTAGTGTTAAACAAATCTAAAAAATGTGCTTAAAACTACTCTAAAGCACACACAAACACTCTCCATCTCACTCTCTATCTGCCCTGTTTCCAATTTAATCCGGTATTCATTTGGGTTATTGTAGGTTCATATTTAGAAATAGTCATTCATGTTGTGATGCAAAATCCCTTTTATGTATCTAAAACTAAAATCACGAAAATCATCTTGGACATGCAGCACAACAAACTAAATTTCCATGGGAAGCCTTTGCTAACAAAATGGTAGACAATAATTACTCAAACAAGAGAGAAGGACTATAATTAATTAACAGAAGTACAAATCAATATAGGTGCACAACCACCAAACAAGAGAGAAGGAACAATAAACTTCAATAACAAAAGAAAGGTAGTATCAGGACTATCCTTACTTGTTATCGAAGAAGATACCTTGGCTCCGGTAAGCCCAATGCTCTGCCTTACAACGTTCAATTACCTCAGTACTGCAGCGTTTCTTCAAAGTTTGGGAATCTACCTAAAACAAAATATATATTCCAACTTGAAAACCTCCATGTCAGAAACTTTACTTTATTTATCAAACCAGATGCTATGCAAGAATTAGTTAGCAGATATACAACATAAATAGTAATGATATTCTTTGGGGAGGGGATAAAAGCATCTTTCATCTTAGAAATAAGCTTAGCAGTTAGCACTAACCTTTATATAAGAAGTTAACACCGGTTTGATTGCTTCTTAAAGTTCAGCTACGAAATTTGGTAAAGAGAAAGACCTAATCCATAATGTTAAAGAGGAAAAGACCAAGTCAGATTCCTTTATTCAAACAGGTTAGTATCACAGCACCAAAGGAAAAAACTTACGGACCTCTACGACGAATTTCCTTGAATGATGTAGCAGCATTTGATGCTTGAAACGCGGTTTCATTTATGCTGTGAAAAATAAGATCGATAAATAAAACTTTTGGCTACAATTAGCCACAGAAACATAAAGCTGTGACAGGAAAACAAAAGCTAACAGATAATTAACTATACAGTTTGTAGGCAAAATACCAAATAGCCCATAATCAAGATCACAACTCAAGCAGACAATAATGTGTAGTTTATCATTTCCATCCAAATAATTCAATCATAAATAAGGTCAAATGGCCAAAGAATATGGCCTTTCACATAAATACTTACTCCTGAATTTTTTGAACGATAATGTTATCGCTTCTTCTCCCACGTTTCACGAAGGCCCTCAGCCATCTGCCAATTCCAATATAAGAAAATTATTTTACATATTATATTAAACATTGAAAATTCTTTTACATATTTTTTTTTTTTATGTATTCCTATTGAAGAATCTCATTTGAGCATTTTGTGGTCAATTTGACTTGACAGAAACAGCAGAACTTTCAATTAGAAGGAAGCAAGATGCCCAGTTTTTTTGAACTGCGGTTTTTTTTTTTTTTGTTTGCTTTAACTTGCTGTAAATTGGAGATGTTTTCCATAACTGCTTCGGCTTGGAGCCCTCTCTCTACTCCTTATGTAATTTCAAGAAATAGATAAAATCCAAGTTAAACTAGATAAGTGGAAAAGATATTGTCTCTTTAGTGGAGGTTGGGACACACTTTGTAAGTCGGTTTTTTCACATATACCTACACACTATATGTCTATATTCTTAATGCCAGAAAAGATGATTCATAAAGTGATTAATTGGAAGGTGGTGTCTTGTTCGCAAGAGGATGGTGGAATCGGCGTCGATGGTGCAACGTTAAAAAAATGCAACCTTCTTGCTAAATGGGGATGGAGATTTATAAATGAAAAGAATTCCCTTTGGGCTAAAGTGGTGAAGAGTATCCATGGAGAAAGTTAATTTGGATGGCATACTAAAGTAGCAGTGGTTAGTTTCGGACAAGATGAAATCGATTGGTACCGTTGGAGTAACCATAGAAAGAAGGTGGAAGGATGGGAAGATTTGAAGGTAAGGATGTTTGAATTTTTTCGAGATTCTGGGCAGAAGAGCTTAGGTGCAAGGCTGATTCGAATAGAACAAGATGGATCCTATAATGATCATGTCAAGAAATTCGTACAATATTCTGCACCACTACTGCACATGGCTGAAAGCGTGCTCTTAGATGCATTCGTGACTGGTCTAGAACCGGCTCTTCAAGCAGAAGTTATTAGTAGACATCCTCAAACCTTAGAGGAATGTATGAAGGAGGCACAACTGGTAAGTGGCAGAAACCTAGCCTTGAAATTAGCCAAGGCAGAATGGGTAAACAGTGTGACTAGGGAAGGAGGAGGCTCAAGCAAGGGACAAAGCAGTCAAGATAAAAGTTCACCAAAGAAGACTGAGTTCCCCATGAAGCAAGTCACTATTCCCATTAAAGGAAACTACCAGAAAAATGAACCTCCAGTTAAAAGACTCTTGGACACGGAATTCAGAGCAAGATTGGACAAGGGTTTGTGTTTTAGATGCAGTGAGAAGTACTCACCGGGACACCGATGCAAGATGAGAGAGAAAAGGAATTAATGTTATTTATACTTAACGAAGAAGAGAGTGGCGGGGAGGAAGTCAAAATGGAAGAGACCGAAGAAGTAATGGAGCTGAACCAGTTAGTTGTTGCTGAAACCACCGAAATTGAATTGAAGACACTCACGGGGTTAACATCCAAAGGGACAATGAAACTGAAGGGGCATGTAAAAGGAAGGGAGGTGGTGATTCTCGTCGACAGTGGAGCTACGAACAACTTCATCCATGAAGCAGTGGCAATGGAAGGAGGGTTGAACATTGAACCCGGTACACAATTTGGAGTGACTATTGGAGACGGGACCCGCTGTAAAGGGAAAGGTATTTGCAGAAAGGTGGAACTGAGATTGAAAGAAATGACAGTTATAACTGATTTTCTAGTGGTGGAACTAGGAAATATTGACGTGATTTTAGGGATGCAATGGCTAGATACCACCGGCACAATGAAGGTACATTGGCCATCATTAACCATGACCTTTTGGGCAAAAGACAAGCAAATCGTGTTAAGAGGAGATCCATCCTTAGTGAAACCTGAATGTTCTTTGAAGACATTGGAAAAAACGTGGGATATAGTGTAAGACCTCCAATTATTCATACATATCAAAGGAGGGGCAGAAAAGTAATTGGACAAATTAATAATGAGGAAGGAAAAAGAGGAGGAGATCGTGCAGGTGGGGCCCAGGCACAGAAATAAGAGAAAGATGAGAGAAGGAATATAAATAGGTTTTTTAGGTCTAGGGGAGGTAGGTTTTATTTTTATCCTGAAGTTGGCGGCTGCTTAGCCTAGAGGAATATCCAGTCTTTCCCTAGAGGAAGCTGGGTTTGTCTTCATTATTCCTTGTTTTTCTTGAATCTTTATGTTTTTCTGTACTCATTTTGGCTATATATAAATAAAGATAGCAGAGGGCTATCTTTGTTTTTGGCCATTGTAAGGGAGAAATAGTGAAGTAAGCAAGTTGAATCCTTATATATTGGTATCAGAGCCTCCACACTGGGGTGATCACGCGTCTGATGGCTCAAAGACAGATAGAAGATCGGGTAGAAGGTACTGAAAAGGAAATTATGAGTCTGAAGGAGATGATGCTGGAAATGAAGAAATCGATGGATCGAATGACAGGCGAGCTAAGAGAAAACCATGGTGCTAAGAAAAAAGAAGAAGCAGGGACTACGGACGACATCAGGTTGAAACTGAAGGGAAAACTGGAAGAGGCCGGAACCACAGTCGAGTCGGGTGGAAGCAGCGCAGACCGAAGTAAGTACAAAAAATTAGAAATGCCACTGTTTACAGGGGTGAACCCTGAATCCTGGGCGTACCGAGCAGAACATTTTTTTGATATAAATGACTTACCGGAAGCTGAGAAGGTCAAAGTAGCAGTCGTGAGTTTTGGACAGGAAGAGGTAGACTGGTTTAGATGGAGTAATCGTAGAAAGAGGGTGGAATCTTGGGAGGACTTGAAGGAAAGGATGTTTGATTTCTTTAATGATACAGGACAGCAGAGCTTGGGGGCAAGATTAATCCGTATTAAGCAAGAAGTCTCATACAGCGAGTACGTTAAGAAGTTTGTTACATACTCAGCCCCCTCCCGGACATGGCAGAAAGTGTTCTGCTGGATGCGTTTTTAACGGGTCTGGAACCCTCACTGCAAGCGGAAGTAATCAGCAGACACCCTCAAACTTTAGAGGAATGTATGAAGGAAGCTCAGCTGGCGAATGATAGGAATATAGCATTAAAACTGGCGATGGAAGAGTTGGATATAGTTGAGCCCAAAAGGAATGAGAACAGCAGCAAATTTCAAGGAAAAAATGAGAAGACAGAAAGTAAAAAGACAGAGTTTGTGATGAAGCAGGTAACTATTCCATTGAAAAATGATTACCAGAAAAAAGATCTCCCAATTAAACGGCTGTCGGATACGGAATTTAGAGCAAGGCTGGATAAGGGGCTTTGTTTCAGATGTAATGAAAAGTACGCCCCAGGCCATCGATGTAAAGGGAGAGAAAAAAGAGAGTTGATGCTCCTTATACTAAATGAGGAAGAAGACCACAAAAGGGAAGAGGATACAGAGGATGAGGCAAGCGAAGTAATAGAACTGAATCATCTGGAATTGAATATGGATAACCCTATTGAATTGAGGTTGATCACGGGAGTTACATCAAAGGGGACGATGAAATTAAAAGGACATGTGAACGGAAGGGAAGTAGTTATTCTGATTGACAGCGGGGCGACCAATAACTTCATCAGCTAAGTGTTGGTAGATGAACTACAGCTGAGCATCGATCCGGGAACTCGTTTTGGAGTTACCATTGGGAATGACAACCAATGTGAAGGAAGTGGGATTTGCAAGAGGGTGAAGGTGAAGTTAAAAGAGTTAACAATCGTAGCAGATTTCCTAGCGGTAGAGTTAGGAACGGTAGACTTGGTGCTTGGGATGCAATGGCTAGATTCGACAGGAACCATGAAGGTTCACTGGCCATCCCTAACCATGACGTTTTGGATGAAGGGTAGAAGAATAATCCTAAAAGGTGACCCTTCTCTAACGAAGTCAGAATGTTCATTGAGAACCTTAGAGAAAACGTGGCAATCCGGGGACCAAGGATTCCTCTTGGAATTCCAAAACTATGAAGTAAACTATGAAGGAGAATCGGAAACAGAAGCTGAATTGAAGGGAAGGGAAGAAGGATTACCCATGGTTCAGCGATTGCTCGAGCAATATGCAGATGTCTTTAGGTTGCCCACGGGTTTACCGCCAAGGAGAGCCATAGACCATCGCATTCTGACCGTGGCCGATCAGAAACCAATTAATGTAAGACCATATAAGTATGGCCATGTACAAAAGGAAGAGATTGAAAAATTGGTGTTAGAAATGTTACAAGCTGGGGTGATTCGTCCAAGCCGCAGCCCATATTCGAGCCCGGTCCTCTTAGTGAAGAATAAAGATGGAGGGTGGAGATTTTGTGTAGATTACAGGAAACTCAATCAAGTAACGGTGGCTGATAAATTTCCAATTCCCGTGATCGAAGAACTCTTAGATGAACTTCATGGTGCGACAGCTTTCTCAAAGTTAGACCTTAAATCTGGATACCACCAGATTAGGATGAGGGAGGAAGATGTGGAGAAAACAGCTTTCCACACGCATGAAGGACATTATGAGTTCTTGGTGATGCCTTTCGGCCTTACGAATGCTCCTGCCACCTTCCAATCTCTCATGAACGAGGTGTTCAAACCATTCCTTCGAAGGTGTGTCCTGGTTTTTTTTTATGACATTCTAGTTTATAGTGTGGACATAGATGAACACATGAAACATTTAGGAATGGTTTTTGCTATCTTGAGGGACCATGAATTGTTTGCAAATAGGTCTAAATGTGTCATTGCTCATTCCCAAGTTCAATATTTGGGTCATCTGATTTCCAGCAGAGGAGTGGAGGCTGATGAGGACAAGATTCGCAGTATGGTAAATTGGCCACGGCCGAAAGATATAACTGGGCTGAGGGGATTCCTTGGACTGACTGGGTATTATAGAAGATTTGTGAAAAGCTATGGAGAAATAGCTGCACCCTTAACCAAATTACTTCAGAAAAATGCATTCCATTGGAATGAGGAAGCTACAATAGCGTTTGACCAGCTGAAGCTAGCAATGACAACCTTACCGGTATTAGCATTGCCGGATTGGTCTCAGCCCTTCACAATCGAAACTGATGCTTCAGGAGTAGGTTTAGGTGCAGTTTTATCACAAGATGGTCATCCCATCGCATTCTTCAGCCAGAAACTGTCCCCAAGGGCCCAGGGTAAGTCGATCTATGAAAGGGAATTGATGGCGGTTGTCCTTTCGGTGCAAAAATGGAGACATTATCTCCTGGGCAGAAAGTTCACAATTGTTTCAGATCAGAAGGCTCTGAAATTTCTGTTAGAACAGAGGGAAGTTCAGCCTCAATTCCAAAAGTGGCTCACAAAACTTTTGGGGTATGACTTTGAGATCTTATACCAGCCGGGTCTGCAGAATAAGGTGGCGGATGCTCTCTCAAGGAAGGACCATTCGGTGGAGTTAAATACAATGACAACCACAGGCATAGTTGATATAGAGATAATAGAGAAGGAAGTTGAAATGGATCAAGAACTTCAGAAAATTATTGCCGAACTTAAGGGAGAGGTGGATCAAGGTGGGAAATACCAGTGGAACAATGGCAGGCTGCTATATAAAGGAAGGATGGTGCTGCCGAAATTCCTCCCTCATTCCGAGTCTTCTACACACGTTCCATGATTCCATATTAGGAGGGCACTCGGGATTCTTGAGAACCTATAAAAGAATGAGTGGGGAACTATTTTGGAAAGGAATGAAGGCTGATATCAAGAGATATGTAGAAGAATGTGACACTTGTCAACGTAATAAGTTCGAAGCTACTAAGCCTGCGGGAGTTCTGCAACCCATTCCTATCCCCGACAAGATATTGGAGGATTGGACCATGGATTTTATTGAAGGGCTGCCAATAGCAGGAGGTTACAACGTGATTATGGTAGTCGTCGACCGCCTAAGTAAGTACTCCTACTTCTTGCCTCTGAAACACCCGTACACAGCCAAGCAAGTGGCTTCAATTTTTTTGGAAAAAGTGGTCAGCAAACATGGAATACCCAAGTCCATTATTACCGACCGTGATAAGATCTTCCTTAGCAATTTCTGGAAGGAGTTGTTCACTACCATGGGCACCATTTTGAAGAGAAGCACGGCATTCCATCCCCAAACCGATGGACAAACCGAGAGGGTAAACAGATGCCTAGAGACCTATTTGAGATGCTTTTGCAATGAACAACCGAAGAAATGGGATAAACTGATCCCTTGGGCGGAATTATGGTATAACACAACCTTCCACGCATCCACCAAAACTACTCCTTACCAATCTGTTTTTGGAAGAACTCCCCCGCCACTGCTGTCATATGGATGGAAGCAATCTCCTAACAATGACGTAGAAGTCATGTTGAAGGAGAGAGATTTAGCACTCAATGCACTGGAGGAAAACCTATGCATAGCTCAAAATAGAATGAAGAAAATGGCAGACCGAAACCGCAGGGAGCTCAAATTCAAAATTGGGGATGAAGTGTATTTGAAACTACGACCCTATCGACAAAGATCACTAGCTCGGAAGAAATGTGAAAAGCTATCCCCAAAATTTTATGGGCCGTATGAGGTTATTGAAGAGATAGGAGAGGTCGCTTATCGATTGCAACTACCGCCCGAGGCCGCCATTCACAATGTCTTTCACGTGTCTCAACTGAAACTGAAGTTGGGAAAACAACATGTATTCCAGCAACAACAGCCTATACTAACTGAGGATTTTGAACTACAATTGTGGCCGGAAAACGTGCTGGGAATAAGGTGGAACAAGGAGCTAGGAGGCAATGAGTGGCTGATCAAATGGAAGAACTTACCAGACAGTGAAGCAACGTGGGAATCAGTTTACCTATTGAATCAGCAGTTCCCTCAGTTTCACCTTGAGGACAAGGTGAACTTGGAGCCCCGGGGTATTGTAAGACCTCCAATTATTCATACATATCAAAGGAGGGGCAGAAAAGTTACTGGACAAATTAATAATGAGGAAGGAAAAAGAGGAGGAGATCCTGCAGGTGGGGCCCAGGCACAGAAATAAGAGAAAGATGAGAGAAGGAATATAAATAGGTTTTTTAGGTCTAGGGGAGGTAGGTTTTATTTTTATCCTGAAGTTGGCGGCTGCTTAGCCTAGATGAATATCCAGTCTTTCCCTAGAGGAAGCTGGGTTTGTCTTTATTATTCCTTGTTTTTCTTGAATCTTTATGTTTTTCTGTACTCATTTTGGCTATATATAAATAAAGATAGCAGAGGGCTACCTCTGCTTTTGGCCATTGTAAGGGAGAAATAGTGAAGTAAGCAAGTTGAATCCTTACATATAGAAGATCAAGGCTTCCTCTTAGAATTCCAGAATTATGAGATGGAAGTAGAGAATGAATATGAACTGGGGACAAGATTAAAAGGAGATGAGGAGGAAATATCTATGATCCGATCCCTGCTCAAGTATTATGCGGAGATATTTGAGACACCGAAGAAATTACCTCCAAAAAGAGCTATGATCACCGAATATTAACCCTACCTGACCATAAACCTATCAACGTAAGACCTTACAAATACGGTCATGTGCAGAAAGAAGAAATAGAAAAACTGGTGGTCGAGATGCTTCAAGCAGGGGTTATTCGCCCTAGTCATAGCCCTTACTCCAGCCCGGTGTTGTTAGTGAAGAAAAAAGATGGTGGATGGAGATTTTGTGTCGATTACCGCAAGTTAAATCAGGCGACAGTATCGGATAAGTTCCCAATTCCTGTGATAGAGGAATTATTAGATGAGCTGAATAGGGCAACGGTTTTCTCGAAATTAGATCTGAAATCTGGTTATCACCAGATTAGAATGAAAGAGGAAGATGTGGAGAAAACTGTGTTCCGCACACATGAAGGGCACTATGAGTTTCTAGTAATGCCGTTTGGTCTCACGAATGCTCTGGCAACCTTCCAATCTTTGATGAACCAGGTATTTAAACCTTTCCTTCGGCGCTGTGTTTTGGTGTTCTTTGATGATATACTGGTTTATAGTGCGGATATAGATGAACACGCAAAGCATTTGGGCATGGTATTCAATGTTTTGAAGTATAACCAGCTGTTTGCTAACAAAAAAAAATGCGTTATAGCCCATTCTCAAATACAGTACTTGGGACATATGATATCCAAAAGAGGAGTTGAGGCAGATGAGGATAAGATCAAGAAGATGATTAATTGGCCACCACCAACGAATATATCTGGTCTGCGGGGCTTCTTAGGACTGACAGGATATTATAGGAGGTTTGTCAAGGGTTATGGAGAGATCGCTGCACCGCTAACCAAGTTATTACAGAAGAATGCTTTTAAGTGGAATGAAGAAGCAAATACTGCCTTCGAAAATTTGAAGCTAGCAATGACTACTCTACCAGTGTTGGCATTACCAGATTGGAACATTCCCTTTATTATCGAAACTGATGCATCTGGCGTAGGGTTAGGAGCGGTGATCTCTCAAAATGGCCACCCGATTGCCTTTTTCAGTCAGAAGTTATCCACAAGGGCTCAAAACAAATCCATCTATGAAAGAGAGTTGATGGCTGTAGTTCTATCAGTTCAAAAATGGAGGCATTATTTGCTGGGCAGGAAGTTCACCATACTTTCAGATCAAAAGGCTCTTAAATTCTTGCTTGGACAGAGAGAGGTACAGCCCCAATTCCAGAAATGGTTGACAAAGCTCCTTGGATATGATTTCGAGATTTTATATCAACCCGGACATCAGAACAAGGCAGCGGACGCCCTATCTAGAATGGAGCAACCGGTGGAGCTGCACAGCTTGACAACTACTGGAATCATTGATGTGAAACTAATCGAGCAGGAAGTTGAGAATGATGCTGAACTTAAGAAAATTATGGAAAATCTGAAGAAAAATGCAGAAGAAGGAAGCAAGTTTCAAGTGGAAAAAGGAAGATTGCTCTATAAGGGGAGAATGGTAGTATCTCAAACTTCTACACTTATACCCAAGATCCTACATACTTTCCACGATTCTATCCTCGGGGACATTCTGGATTTTTAAGAACTTACAAGAGGATCAGTGGAGAACTATATTGGAGGGGTATGAAGGCTGAAATAAAGAAATATGTGGAACAATGCGAGATCTGCCAGAGAAACAAATACGAAGCAACCAAACCAGCTGGGGTACTTCAACCAATTCCAATTCCTGACAGAATCTTAGAAGATTGGACCATGGACTTTATTGAGGGGTTGCCACTAGCTGGAGGGGTTAATGTGATCATGGTGGTAGTTGATCGGCTGAGTAAGTATTCTTACTTTATATCATTGAGACATCCGTTTTCAGCCAAGCAAGTTGCTTCCATATTCATCGACAGAATAGTAAGCAAGCACGGCATTCCTAAGTCGATTATCACAGATCGGGATAAAATCTTTCTTAGTAATTTTTGGAAGGAACTGTTTGCAACCATGGGAACTATTCTAAAGAGGAGTACCGTGTTTCACCCACAAACTGATGGGCAGACAGAAAGGGTAAATAGATGTCTCGAAACTTATCTGCGATGCTTCTGTAATGAACAACCAAAAAAATGGGATAGACTGATTCCATGGGCAGAATTGTGGTATAATACCACCTTCCATGCATCCACCAAAATGACCCCTTTCCAGACGGTATACCGCAGACCGCCTCCTCCCCTGTTATCCTATGGTTACAAGAAAACTCCTAATAATGAGGTTGACACGCTGCTGAAGGAACGTGACTTAGCCATCAATGCCTTAAAAGAACACCTGTGTGTAGCCTAGAACAGGATGAAGAAAATGGCTGATCGAAATAGAAGAGAGTTAAAATTTAAGGTAGGAGATGAAGTCTACTTGAAATTGAGACCTTACCGGCAACGCTCCTTGGCTCGGAAGAAGTGTGAAAAGTTAGCACCTAAATATTACGGACCCTACAAAATTACTGAAGAAATAGGAGCAGTTGCGTACAGATTGATGTTACCGCCGGAAGCCAGTATCCACAATGTGTTCCATATTTCTCAGTTAAAACTGAAACTGGGTAGTCAACAAGCTGTTCAACACCAGCAACCTAGGCTAACGGAAGAGTTTGAGTTACAATTATGGCCGGAAACAGTGTTGGGAGTCCGTTGGAATCGGGAATTGGGAGGAAATGAATGGTTACTTAAGTGGAAAGGGCTGGGACAGTGAAACAACTTGGGAATCTGTTTTCCAAATGAACCAACAATTCCCTGACTTTCACCTTGAGGACAAGGTGAACCTGGAACCGAGGGGTATTGTAAGGCCCCCTATTATCCATACATACAAAAGGAGGGGTAAAAACGTAAAAGCTCACGCAGCAGAAAAGGGGAGAATATTAGGAAAAGAACATGAGAGTGGGGCCCACGGGGAAGAATGAGAAAAGAGCTATAAATAAGGCCTTATCGGGATTGGGGGCTAGGTTAACTTTTTGTCTTCATTTGGTCTGTAGAGGCTGCTAGGTCTAGGAAGGACTACTATCTTTTCCTGGGGAGGTTTGACATGATATTATCATCTTTATTGCTTTCTTTATATTTCCTTCTACTGTATCTTTTGGCATTTATATATAAATAAAGATCTACAGAGTGTTGTCTCTGTTTGCCAACTGTTTGGGTAATTTAGTATTTTATTTGTGGAGTCTCTACAAAATTATAGCAATTCATTGCAAATAAGATGCAGTACCTTGATTTTATGGTTAAAGGTTCCAATTGTTTTTTCTTTTTAAGCTCTTATTTGAAGAGATTCACCTGTTACAAGTTGAAATGTGAGTTGGAAAAATTGGACAAGAAGTTATAACCTTACAAGAAAATGATCCTTATAGAGAGAACTAACTTGATTCAAGCAAAATATCTTCAAGAACAAAATTGCAATTACACGAACACTTATTAACACAAATAAAAAATGCAAATCAGACTATTGAGTACAATGAAATACAACATGATAACAAGACAGAGATGCAACATATACATAAACATACAAATCAGAAAAGAAGTTGATTCTTGACAACAAAGTAAAATAAATACAAAACATAATAAATTTCTATGACCATTAGGACTCTGTAGAGAAATACCTACTTTCGACATAAGCATTTCATCAAATTCCATCAAAGCGGAGAGGTTGCCCATGCAAGCTCTGATACCAGGCAATCTCGACGCGCATTTTACTTTACCTAAGCAGCTGGCTTGACTCCCTCTTTTTTTTCTCCCTCCCTCTCTACCGGCTGCCGTGCTAGGTGAAGAACTAAAAGGACCTACTAGGCGGGTCGGGTTTTGCTTAGGCAAGAAAAGCGGAGAGGATCCCCACGAAAACTCTGAAACCGGGGGATCTCGGCACGCATTTTACTTGACCTAAGCGGCTGGCTTGGCTCCCTCTTTTTTTTCTCTCTCCCTCTCTACAGGCTGCCATGCTGAGTGAAGAACTCTAAGAACCTACTAGGCGGGTCGGGTTTTGCTTAGGCAAGAAAAGCGGAGAGGAATCCCCACGAAAATTCTGAAACCGGGGATCTCGGCGCGCATTTTACTTGACCTAAGCGGCTGGCTTGGCTCCCTCTTTTTTTTTCTCTCCCTCTCTACCGGCTGCCATGATGGGTGAAGAACTCTAAGAACCTACTAGGCGGGTCGGGTTTTGCTTAGGCAAGAAAAGCGGAGAGGATCCCCACGAAAATTCTGAAACCGGGGGATCTCGGCACGCATTTTACTTGACCTAAGCGGCTGGCTTGGCTCCCTCTTTTTTTTCTCTTCCCTCTCTACCGGCTGCCATGATGGGTGAAGAACTCTAAGAACCTACTAGGCGGGGTCGGTTTTGCTTAGGCAAGAAAAGCGGAGAGGATCCCCACGAAAATTCTGAAACCGGGGGATCTCGGCGCGCATTTTACTTGACCTAAGCGGCTGGCTTGGCTCCCTCTTTTTTTTCTCTCTCCCTCTCTACCGGCTGCCATGCTGGGTGAAAAACTCTAAGGACCTACTAGGCGGGTCGGGTTTTGCTTAGGCAAGAAAAGCGGAGAGGATCCCACGAAAATTCTGAAACCGGGGGATCTCGGCCGCATTTTACTTGACCTAAGCGGCTGGCTTGGCTCCCTCTTTTTTTTCTCTCTCCCTCTCTACCGGCTGCCATGATGGGTGAAAACTCTAAGACCTACTAGGCGGGTCGGGTTTTGCTTAGGCAAGAAAGCGGAGAGGATCCCCACGAAAATACTGAAACCGGGGGATCTCGGCGCGCATTTTACTTGACCTAAGCGGCTGGCTTGGCTCCCTCTTTTTTTTCTCTCTCCTCTCTACCGGCTGCCATGCTGGGTGAAAAACTCTAAGGACCTACTAGGCGGGTCGGGTTTTGCTTAGGCAAGAAAAGCGGAGAGGATCCCCACGAAAATTCTGAAACCGGGGATCTCGGCGCGCATTTTACTTGACCTAAGCGGCTGGCTTGGTTCCCTCTTTTTTTTCTCTCTCCCTCTCTACCGGCTGCCATGCTGGTGAAAACTCTAAGGACCTACTAGGCGGGTCGGGTTTTGCTTAGGCAAGAAAAGCGGAGAGGATCCCACGAAAATTCTGAAACCGGGGGATCTCGGCGCGCATTTTACTTGACCTAAGCGGCTGGCTTGGTCCCTCTTTTTTTCTCTCTCCCTCTCACCGGCTGCCATGCTGGGTGAAAACTCTAAGGACCTACTAGGCGGGTCGGGTTTTGCTTAGGCAAGAAAAGCGGAGAGGATCCCCACGAAAATTCTGAAACCGGGGATCTCGGCGCGCATTTTACTTGACCTAAGCGCTGGCTTGGCTCCCTCTTTTTTTTCTCTCCCTCTCTACCGGCTGCCATGCTGGGTGAAAAACTCTAAGGACCTACTAGGCGGGTCGGGTTTTGCTTAGGCAAGAAAAGCGGAGAGGATCCCCACGAAAATTCTGAAACCGGGGGATCTCGGCGCGCATTTTACTTGACCTAAGCGGCTGGCTTGGCTCCCTCTTTTTTTTTCTCTCCCTCTCTACCGGCTGCCATGCTGGGTGAAAAACTCTAAGGACCTACTAGGCGGGTCGGGTTTTGCTTAGGCAAGAAAAGCGGAGAGGATCCCCACGAAAATTCTGAAACCGGGGATCTCGGCGCGCATTTTACTTGACCTAAGCGGCTGGCTTGGCTCCCTCTTTTTTTTCTCTCCTCTCTACCGGCTGCCATGATGGGTGAAAACTCTAAGGACCTACTAGGCGGGTCGGGTTTTGCTTAGGCAAGAAAAGCGGAGAGGATCCCACGAAAATTCTGAAACCGGGGGATCTCGGCGCGCATTTTACTTGACCTAAGCGGCTGGCTTGGCTCCCTCTTTTTTTTCTCTCCCCTCTCTACCGGCTGCCATGCTGGGTGAAAAACTCTAAGGACCTACTAGGCGGGTCGGGTTTTGCTTAGGCAAGAAAAGCGGAGAGGATCCCCGAAAATTCTGAAACCGGGGGATCTCGGCGCGCATTTTACTTGACCTAAGCGGCTGGCTTGGTTGCCCTCTTTTTTTTCTCTCTCCCTCTCTACCGGCTGCCATGCTGGGTGAAAAACTCTAAGGACCTACTAGGCGGTCGGGTTTTGCTTAGGCAAGAAAAGCGGAGAGGATCCCCACGAAAATTCTGAAACCGGGGGATCTCGGGCGCATTTTACTTGACCTAAGCGGCTGGCTTGGCTCCCTTTTTTTTTTCTCCCTCTCTACCGGCTGCCATGCTGGGTGAAAACTCTAAGGACCTACTAGGCGGGTCGGGTTTTGCTTAGGCAAGAAAAGCGGAGAGGATCCCCACGAAAATTCTGAAACCGGGGATCTCGGCGCGCATTTTACTTGACCTAAGCGGCTGGCTTGGCTCCCTCTTTTTTTTTCTCTCCCTCTCTACCGGCTGCATTGGGTGAAAACTCTAAGGACCTACTAGGCGGGTCGGGTTTTGCTTAGGCAAGAAAAGCGGAGAGGATCCCACGAAAATTCTGAAACCGGGGATCTCGGCATTTTACTTGACCTAAGCGGCTGCTTGGCTCCCTCTTTTTTTCTCTCCCCTCTCTACCGGCTGCCATGATGGGTGAAGAACTCTAAGACCTACTAGGCGGGCGGGTTTCTTAGGCAAGAAAAGCGGAGAGGATCCCACGAAAATTCTGAAACCGGGGGATCTCGGCGGCATTTTACTTGACCTAAGCGGCTGCTTGGCTCCCTCTTTTTTTCTCTCTCCCTCTCTACCGGCTGCCATGCTGGGTGAAAACTCTAAGGACCTACTAGGCGGTCGGGTTTTGCTTAGGCAAGAAAAGCGGAGAGGATCCCCACGAAAATTCTGAAACCGGGGGATCTCGGCGCGCATTTTACTTGACCTAAGCGGCTGCTTGGCTCCCTCTTTTTTTCTCTCACCCTCTCTACCGGCTGCCATGCTGGGTGAAAACTCTAAGACCTACTAGGCGGGTCGGGTTTTGCTTAGGCAAGAAAAGCGGAGAGGATCCCACGAAAATTCTGAAACCGGGGGATCTCGGCGCGCATTTTACTTGACCTAAGCGGCTGGCTTGGCTCCCTCTTTTTTTTCTCCCTCTCTACCGGCTGCCATGATGGGTGAAGAACTCTAAGAACCTACTAGGCGGGTCGGGTTTTGCTTAGGCAAGAAAAGCGGAGAGGATCCCCACGAAAATTCTGAAACCGGGGGATCTCGGCGCGCATTTTACTTGACCTAAGCGGCTGGCTTGGCTCCCTCTTTTTTTTCTCTCTCCCTCTCTACCGGCTGCCATGCTGGGTGAAGAACTCTAGTGACCCACTAGGCGGGGGTCCGGTTTTGCAACTCTAAGCAGCTTGGTCGTATTGTTTTGTTTTTATCGGCTGTTATGTTGGGTGAAGAACTCTAAGAACTTGCCGACTTTGCTTTCTACTTGACCTAACAATCATATTTTGCTTTCAAACAATCTTATACAAATGTGTATGGCCAAAAGAGGGATTTAAAATTAATATAAAAAAGGCAGTAGAGATGGCAAAAAAGGGGATTAAAATTGAGATAAAAAAGGCAACCGCACATATTATTATGTACATAATTCACAATATTCAGAAAATGAACCAAGTGTTCTACTCATTTCTAAGCTATCAATATATGCATTTTCAACATATGTAACATATTCAAATAACAAATACAATCACAAATCCGAGCTCTGTTCTCATGGGTTAGGCATATATGCTTTTTTATGCTAAAAAGTGAAGTAGACATGGTACTTATTCTAAGCATAGAGCATTGCAAAAGTTTCTAAATTTTGACATTTTTAGCAAAATTTGCAAAATGAAAATTTCCCAAAGGACATGGAATGTGCAAGGCTACAACCCCACCCCCACTTAAAAATTTGCATTGTCCTCAAAGCATTTTAAGCAAGATTCTACGGATGGAAAGAAAAAAAAAGGAGAACAGAAGACCTCCCCTTGTAACCTAGTTTCTTCATGGAAGCTTGCTTGCAAAGATCCCAAGTTTGGTTATATTTCATTTTCCTTTATTCCTACAAAAAGAAAACAAGAATTTCCTTCGAATTTTATTAAAGAGGTTAAACTAAAAATTTTAGAAAAATGTGCAGAATTGTTTAAGCTCGGTTGCATTTTCTAAGCATCACTTGAATTATTAAAACGACCTAACAAATATTCAATACAAGTTCGTAATTCATAACCTACCAAAAAGTTCAAAAAGATTGTTGTAAATTACATACATCAATAAACTTACTTCAGCATTCATTTGGGGTATTGTACGTTCATATTAAAAAGTAGCCATTCATGTCGTGATGCAAAGGCCCTTTTTATGCATCTAAAACTAAAATCACGAAAATCATCGTGGACATGCAGCACAACAAACTGAATTTCCATGGGAAGCCTTTGTTAACAAAATGGTTGACAATAATTACTCAGACAAGAGAGAATGACTATAATTAATTAACAGAAGTACAAATCAATATAGGTGCACAACCACCAAGCCCCAACAAAAGGAACAATAAATTTCAATAACAAAAGAAAGGTAGTATCAGGACTATCCTTACTTGTTATCGAAGAAGATACCTTGGCTCCGGTAAGCCCAATGCTCTGCCTTACAACGTTCAATTACCTCAGTACTGCAGCGTTTCTTCAAAGTTTGGGAATCTACCTAAAACATAAATATATATTCCAACTTGAAAACCTCGATGTCAGAAACTTTACTTTATTTATCAAACCAGATGCTATGCAAGAATTAGTTAGCAGAAATACAACATAAATAATAATGATATTCTTTGGGGAGGGGATAAAAGCATCTTTCATCTTAGAAATAAGCTTAGCAGTTAGCACTAACCTTTATATAAGAAGTTAACACCGGTTTGATTGCTTCTTAAAGTTCAGCTACGAAATCTGGTAAAGAGAAAGACCTAATCCATAATGTTAAAGAGGAAAAGACCAAGTCAGATTCCTTTATTCAAACAGGTTAGTATCACAGCTCCAAAGGAAAAAACTTACGGACCTCTACGACGAATTTCCTTGAATGATGTAGCAGCACCTGATTCTTCAAACACAGTTTCATTTATGCTGTGAAAAATAAGATTGATAAATAAAACTTTCGGCTACAATGAGCCACATAAACATAAAGCTGTGACAGGAAAACAAAAGCTAACAGATAATTAACTATACAGTTTGTAAGCAAAATACCAAATAGCCCATAATCAAGATCACAACTGAAGCAAACAATAATGTGTAGTTTATCATTTCCAACCAAATAATTCAATAACAAATAAGGTCAAATGGCCAAATAATATGTCCTTTCACATAAATATTTACTCCTGAATTTTTTGAAGGATAATGTTACCGCTTCTCTCCCACGTTTCACAAAAATTCTTTTACATATTATATTTTTTTTACATATTCCTATTGAAGAATCTCATTTGAGCATTTTGTGGTCAATTTGACTTGAAAGAAACGGCCAAACTTTCAATAAGAAAGAAGCAAGATGCCCAGTTTTTTTTAACTGCTGTTTTTCTCTTCTTTTTTTTTCTTTAACTTGCTGTAAATTGGAGATGTTTTCCATACCTCGTGTACAGCTTGGAGTTGATCCCACCGAGACGTTTGTCACATCTGGTAGTTCATTTCAGTGCATGCTCAATTTCTTTATATTCAGAAATCTCGGAGTTCCTGGTAACATGAGCTTGCACCAAATATATTCTGGTTTTAGGTGGAGAAGACTGCAAATTTCGTCTATGGAATATCAAGTCTGGAAAACTGATTTTTGAGGATAAGTTTGGTGATGCTGTTCCCTCAATGCTGGCGAAGGGCTGGAGGAAGTAATTATTGTTCCTTATTGTTTCTTTCTTATTCATGCGCTTCTTCTGCTATATATATTTTTTTCTATTGAACTTATTTTCTTATAAACAATAATTAACACAATCTAATTGGTATCTTATGGATATAAAAGACAGCATGGATCCATATTGGAAGGATTTCAAATTAGTCTACGAACAAAGAATTTGGAAGGATTTGTGATCAACTAAGGAGCTCTCGACTTTCTTAGCTGGAATTTACCTTCCTTGGGTACTTATCGACCAGAGACTGGAAGTAATTGTGCTCTTCGTCCATAGTAGTCATCCAACACAAGCAGCAAGGGAAAACCACGACGCGCAGTGGAATAGGAAAAAGAGCGTCGAGCACAGCCTTCGTGTCACCAGCAATCGTTTTTCCTTTATTGGTAGACCGAAAAGGCTTTGTCAAGCAGGCAGGCATGATTGTCACTCGATCGACAGTTGAGAAATCCAGCGCTGTTAGGACCGGGAGAAGAAGATGGCCGTGAAATCGCGATTTTGAGGAAGACGAAGAAGATAAGAGAAGGGGAGAGGACGAGAAAGTAGAGAGAGAGCCGTTAGAGAAGAAGTAGGGGAAGAAATTCTTTTATTTAAAATTCAATTGGCATTATTTATTTATTTATTTAATTTCTTTTTATTTATTATTTAATTTAAAATAATATACATAAATTTGCAAATTGGAATATATAGTTATATTACTTATTATAGAATATAAAATGAAAATAGTGATTAGTAGTGATTAGAAGAAACGTCTAAAATAAACAAAAATAATAAATATTCAAAAAAAATATTCTTTTTTTATTTAAATAATACGAAGGCTAGTACCCTTCGGGAAGTGATTGGTCTGTCATATGCTATAAACGGATTAAACTCCATTTCTCATACTTTCACGTCATTGATTAACTCATTGTTAAGATTAGGTTAGGTATATTTCGATTTCACACTAAGCAAGAAATTCAAGAACGATAAATTTTAAAATTTGGGGATAGGATCAACAAGTTATTGAAAATTTTTCCTCGCCAAGTAGAATTGCTTTATCAACGATTCGGTGAATGTATCTATGTTCAGTTCGTGTGTGTACATGTATGAATCAAATTCATTTCGTTAGGATGGGGATCATCAATTTAATTAGGGATCGTCTTATGATGAAACAATTCATTGCATTGATCAAATCCAATATAAAAAACCATTTTACCTATACTCATTAGATAAAATCTAGTTCCTCAATGAGCCCTAAGCCCTAAAAGCCCTAAGCCTTAAGCCCTCAGCCCTAAAAGCCCTAAGCCCTAAGTCCTAAGCGCCCTAAAACGCTGTAAAAGCCCTAAAAGCCCAAAGCCCAAGCCCTAAAAGCCCAAAGCCAAGCCTAAAAACACAAGCCCTAAACCCTAAAATCCAAAAGCCCAAAGCACAAGCCTAAAAGCCCAAACCCTAATCCCTAAAAGACCTAAAAGCCCTAAGCGCCCTAAAAGCCCTAAGAGCCCAAAGCCCGAGCCCTAAAAGCCCAAGCCATAATCCCTAAGCACTAAGCCAAAGGCCCTAAGCCCTAAAAGCCCCAAAAGCACCAAAAGCCCTAAGCCCTAAAAGCCCTAAAAGCCCTAAAAGCCCTAAGTCCTCCTAAAAGCATTAAGCCCTAAAAGCACTTAGCCATAATCCCTAAAAGCCATAAGCCTTAAAACCTAAAAGCCCTAAGAGCCCTAAAATCCCTAAAAGTCCTAAGCGCCCTAAAAGCCCTAAAAAAAAACCCTAAAAGCTATAAGCCCTAAAAAGCCCTAAGCGCCTTAAAACCCTCAAGCGCCCTAAAAGCCTAAAGCCCTAAGCCCTAAAAGCCTAAGCCCTAAAACCTGAAAGCCCTAAGCGCCGTAAAAGCCCTAAAAGTCCTAAAAGCCCTAAAAGGCCAAAGCCCAAGCCCTTAAGCCCTAAAATCCCCCAAGCCCTAACCCTAAGCTAAGCCAAAACCCTAAGCCCTAAAAGCCCTAAGCCCTAAGCCCTAAAAACCATAAGCCCTAAAATCCCTAAGCCCTAAAACCCAAAGCCCAAGCCATAAAAGCCCAAGCCCTACAAGCCCTAAGCCCTAGGCAATAAAAGCACAAGAACTAAGCCCTAAACCCTAAATCCTAAACCCTAAGCCCTAAGCCCTAAGCCCTAAGGCCTAAGCCCTAAAAGCCCTAAAAGTCGTAAAAGCCGTAAAAGTCGTAAAAGCCCTAAGCCCTAAGCGTTAAGCCCTAAAAGCCATAAGCCCTAAAAGCCCTAAGCCCTACAACCTAAAAGCCCTAAGCGTCCTAAAAGCCCTAAAAGCCCTAAACGCCCAAAGCCCTGAAAGCCCTAAAAGCCTAAGCCCTAAGCCCTAAGCCCTAAAAGCCCTAAAAGCCCTAAGCCCTAAAAGCTAAAAGCCATAAGCGCCCTAAAAGCCCTAAAAGTCCTAAAAGCCTAAAAGCCCAAAGCCCTAAGCCTTAAAAGTCATAAGCCCTAAGCGCCCAAAAAGCCCTAAGAGCACTAAAAGTCCTAAAAGCCCAAAGCCCGAGCCCTAAAAGCCCAAGCCCTAATCTCTAAGCCCTAAGCCAAACGCCCTAAGCCCTAAAAGCCCTAAAAGCACCAAATGCCCTAAATGCCCTAAAAGCCCTAAAATCCCTTATCCCTAAATACCCTTAAAGCCCTTAAAGCCCTAAGCCCTAAGCCCTAAGCCCTAAAAGCGCTAAGCCCTAAGCCATAATCCCTAAAAGCCCTAAGCCCTAAAACCTAAAATCCCTAAGCGCCCTAAAATCCCTAAAAGCCCTAAGCGCCCTAAACCCTAAACCCTAAAGCCATAAGCCCTAAAAGCCCTAAGCCTAAAACCTAAAAAGCCCTAAGAGCCCTAAAAGCCCTAAAAGCGCTAAAAGCCCTAAGCCATAAGCCCAAAAAGCCCTAAAATCCCTAAGCCCTAAAAGCCCTAAAATCCATAAGCCCTAAAAGCACTAAGCCATAATCCTTAAAAGCCCAAAGCCTTAAAACCTAAAAGCCCTAAGAGCCATAAAATCCCTAAAAGTTTTAAAAGTCCTAAGCGCCCTAAACCCTAAACCCTAAACCCTAAACACTAAAGTCATAAGCCCTAAAATCCCCAAGCCCTAAAACCCTAAAAGCCCAAGCCATAAAAGCCCAAGCCCTAAGCCCTAAGCGCCCTAAAAGCCCTAAAAACCCTAAACCCTAAAAGCTATAAGCCCTAAAAGCCCTAAGCGCCCTAAAACCCTCAAGCGCCCTAAAAGCCCTAAGCCCTAAGCGGTAAGCCCTAAAAGCCCTAAGCCCTAAAACCTGAAAGCCCTAAGCGCCCTAAGCGCCGTAAAAGCCCTAAAAGTCCTAAAAGCCCTAAAAGGCCAAAGCCCAAGCCCTAAGCCCTAAAATCCCAAGCCCTAAGCCGTAAGCCAAAACCCCTAAGCCCTAAAAGCCCTAAGCCCTAAGCCCTAAAAACCATAAGCCCTGAAATCCCTAAGCCCTAAAACCCAAAGCCCAAGCCATAAAAGCCCAAGCCATAAAAGCCCAAGCCCTAAAAGCCCTAAAAGCCCCAAAAGCCCTAAATGCCCTAAAAGACCTAAAATCCCTTATCCCTAAATACCCTTAAAGCCCTTAAAGCCCTAAGCCCTAAGCCCTAAGCCCTAAAAGCGCTAAGCCCTAAGTCATAATCCCTAAAAGCCCTAAGCCCTAAAACCTAAAATCCCTAAGCGCCCTAAAATCCCTAAAAGCCCTAAGCGCCCTAAACCCTAAACCCTAAAGCCATAAGCCCTAAAAGCCCTAAGCCCTAAAACCTAAAAGCCCTAAGAGCCCTAAAAGCCCTAAAAGCGCTAAAAGCACTAAGCCATAAGCCCAAAAAGCCCTAAAATCCCTAAGCCCTAAAAGCCCTAAAAGCCATAAGCCCTAAAAGCACTAAGCCATAATCCCTAAAAGCCCTAAGCCTTAAAACCTAAAAGCCCTAAGAGCCCTAAAATCCCTAAAAGTCCTAAGCGCCCTAAACCCTAAACCCTAAACCCTAAACACTAAAGCCATAAGCCCTAAAATCCCCAAGTCCTAAAACCCTAAAAGCCCAAGCCATAAAAGCCCAAGCCCTAAGCCCTAAGCGCCCTAAAAGCCCTAAAAACCCTAAACCCTAAAAGCTATAAGCCCTAAAAGCCCTAAGCGCCCTAAAACCCTCAAGCGCCCTAAAAGCCTAAAGCCCTAAGCCCTAAGCGGTAAGCCCTAAAAGCCCTAAGCCCTAAAACCTGAAAGCCCTAAGCGCCCTAAGCGCCGTAAAAGCCCTAAAAGTCCTAAAAGCCCTAAAAGGCCAAAGCCCAAGCCCTAAGCCCTAAAATCCCAAGCCCTAAGCCGTAAGCCAAAACCCCTAAGCCCTAAAAGCCCTAAGCCCTAAGCCCTAAAAACCATAACTGGGCTGAGGGGATTCCTTGGACTGACTGGGTATTATAGAAGATTTGTGAAAAGCTATGGAGAAATAGCTGCACCCTTAACCAAATTACTTCAGAAAAATGCATTCTATTGGAATGAGGAAGCTACAATAGCGTTTGACCAGCTGAAGCTAGCAATGACAACCTTACCGGTATTAGCATTGCCGGATTGGTCTCAGCCCTTCACAATCGAAACTGATGCTTCAGGAGTAGGTTTAGGTGCAGTTTTATCACAAGATGGTCATCCCATCGCATTCTTCAGCCAGAAACTGTCCCCAAGAGCCCAGGGTAAGTCGATCTATGAAAGGGAATTGATGGCGGTTGTCCTTTCGGTGCAAAAATGGAGACATTATCTCCTGGGCAGAAAGTTCACAATTGTTTCAGATCAGAAGGCTCTGAAATTTCTGTTAGAACAGAGGGAAGTTCAGCCTCAATTCCAAAAGTGGCTCACAAAACTTTTGGGGTATGACTTTGAGATCTTATACCAGCCGGGTCTGCAGAATAAGGTGGCGGATGCTCTCTCAAGGAAGGACCATTCGGTGGAGTTAAATACAATGACAACCACAGGCATAGTTGATATAGAGATAATAGAGAAGGAAGTTGAAATGGATCAAGAACTTCAGAAAATTATTGCCGAACTTAAGGGAGAGGTGGATCAAGGTGGGAAATACCAGTGGAACAATGGCAGGCTGCTATATAAAGGAAGGATGGTGCTGCCGCGAAATTCCTCCCTCATTCCGAGTCTTCTACACACGTTCCATGATTCCATATTAGGAGGGCACTCGGGATTCTTGAGAACCTATAAAAGAATGAGTGGGGAACTATTTTGGAAAGGAATGAAGGCTGATATCAAGAGATATGTAGAAGAATGTGACACTTGTCAACGTAATAAGTTCGAAGCTACTAAGCCTGCGGGAGTTCTGCAACCCATTCCTATCCCCGACAAGATATTGGAGGATTGGACCATGGATTTTATTGAAGGGCTGCCAATAGCAGGAGGTTACAACGTGATTATGGTAGTCGTCGACCGCCTAAGTAAGTACTCCTACTTCTTGCCTCTGAAACACCCGTACACAGCCAAGCAAGTGGCTTCAATTTTTTTGGAAAAAGTGGTCAGCAAACATGGAATACCCAAGTCCATTATTACCGACCGTGATAAGATCTTCCTTAGCAATTTCTGGAAGGAGTTGTTCACTACCATGGGCACCATTTTGAAGAGAAGCACGGCATTCCATCCCCAAACCGATGGACAAACCGAGAGGGTAAACAGATGCCTAGAGACCTATTTGAGATGCTTTTGCAATGAACAACCGAAGAAATGGGATAAACTGATCCCTTGGGCGGAATTATGGTATAACACAACCTTCCACGCATCCACCAAAACTACTCCTTACCAATCTGTTTTTGGAAGAACTCCCCCGCCACTGCTGTCATATGGATGGAAGCAATCTCCTAACAATGACGTAGAAGTCATGTTGAAGGAGAGAGATTTAGCACTCAATGCACTGGAGGAAAACCTATGCATAGCACAAAATAGAATGAAGAAAATGGCAGACCGAAACCGCAGGGAGCTCAAATTCAAAATTGGGGATGAAGTGTATTTGAAACTACGACCCTATCGACAAAGATCACTAGCTCGGAAGAAATGTGAAAAGCTATCCCCAAAATTTTATGGGCCGTATGAGGTTATTGAAGAGATAGGAGAGGTCGCTTATCGATTGCAACTACCGCCCGAGGCCGCCATTCACAATGTCTTTCACGAACTGAAGTTGGGAAAACAACATGTATTCCAGCAACAACAGCCTATACTAACTGAGGATTTTGAACTACAATTGTGGCCGGAAAACGTGCTGGGAATAAGGTGGAACAAGGAGCTAGGAGGCAATGAGTGGCTGATCAAATGGAAGAACTTACCAGACAGTGAAGCAACGTGGGAATCAGTTTACCTATTGAATCAGCAGTTCCCTCAGTTTCACCTTGAGGACAAGGTGAACTTGGAGCCCCGGGGTATTGTAAGACCTCCAATTATTCATACATATCAAAGGAGGGGCAGAAAAGTTACTGGACAAATTAATAATGAGGAAGGAAAAAGAGGAGGAGATCCTGCAGGTGGGGCCCAGGCACAGAAATAAGAGAAAGATGAGAGAAGGAATATAAATAGGTTTTTTAGGTCTAGGGGAGGTAGGTTTTATTTTTATCCTGAAGTTGGCGGCTGCTTAGCCTAGAGAAATATCCAGTCTTTCCCTAGAGGAAGCTGGGTTTGTCTTTATTATTCCTTGTTTTTCTTGAATCTTTATGTTTTTCTGTACTCATTTTGGCTATATATAAATAAAGATAGCAGAGGGCTACCTCTGCTTTTGGCCATTGTAAGGGAGAAATAGTGAAGTAAGCAAGTTGAATCCTTACATATAGAAGATCAAGGCTTCCTCTTAGAATTCCAGAATTATGAGATGGAAGTAGAGAATGAATATGAACTGGGGACAAGATTAAAAGGAGATGAGGAGGAAATATCTATGATCCGATCCCTGCTCAAGTATTATGCGGAGATATTTGAGACACCGAAGAAATTACCTCCAAAAAGAGCTATCGATCACCGAATATTAACCCTACCTGACCATAAACCTATCAACGTAAGACCTTACAAATACGGTCATGTGCAGAAAGAAGAAATAGAAAAACTGGTGGTCGAGATGCTTCAAGCAGGGGTTATTCGCCCTAGTCATAGCCCTTACTCCAGCCCGGTGTTGTTAGTGAATTAAAAAGATGGTGGATGGAGATTTTGTGTCGATTACCGCAAGTTAAATCAGGCGACAGTATCGGATAAGTTCCCAATTCCTGTGATAGAGGAATTATTAGATGAGCTGAATAGGGCAACGGTTTTCTCGAAATTAGATCTGAAATCTGGTTATCACCAGATTAGAATGAAAGAGGAAGATGTGGAGAAAACTGTGTTCCGCACACATGAAGGGCACTATGAGTTTCTAGTAATGCCGTTTGGTCTCACGAATGCTCTGGCAACCTTCCAATCTTTGATGAACCAGGTATTTAAACCTTTCCTTCGGCGCTGTGTTTTGGTGTTCTTTGATGATATACTGGTTTATAGTGCGGATATAGATGAACACGCAAAGCATTTGGGCATGGTATTCAATGTTTTGAAGTATAACCAGCTGTTTGCTAACAAAAAAAATGCGTTATAGCCCATTCTCAAATACAGTACTTGGGACATATGATATCCAAAAGAGGAGTTGAGGCAGATGAGGATAAGATCAAGAAGATGATTAATTGGCCACCACCAACGAATATATCTGGTCTGCGGGGCTTCTTAGGACTGACAGGATATTATAGGAGGTTTGTCAAGGGTTATGGAGAGATCGCTGCACCGCTAACCAAGTTATTACAGAAGAATGCTTTTAAGTGGAATGAAGAAGCAAATACTGCCTTCGAAAATTTGAAGCTAGCAATGACTACTCTACCAGTGTTGGCATTACCAGATTGGAACATTCCCTTTATTATCGAAACTGATGCATCTGGCGTAGGGTTAGGAGCGGTGATCTCTCAAAATGGCCACCCGATTGCCTTTTTCAGTCAGAAGTTATCCACAAGGGCTCAAAACAAATCCATCTATGAAAGAGAGTTGATGGCTGTAGTTCTATCAGTTCAAAAATGGAGGCATTATTTGCTGGGCAGGAAGTTCACCATACTTTCAGATCAAAAGGCTCTTAAATTCTTGCTTGAACAGAGAGAGGTACAGCCCCAATTCCAGAAATGGTTGACAAAGCTCCTTGGATATGATTTCGAGATTTTATATCAACCCGGACATCAGAACAAGGCAGCGGACGCCCTATCTAGAATGGAGCAACCGGTGGAGCTGCACAGCTTGACAACTACTGGAATCATTGATGTGAAACTAATCGAGCAGGAAGTTGAGAATGATGCTGAACTTAAGAAAATTATGGAAAATCTGAAGAAAAATGCAGAAGAAGGAAGCAAGTTTCAAGTGGAAAAAGGAAGATTGCTCTATAAGGGGAGAATGGTAGTATCTCAAACTTCTACACTTATACCCAAGATCCTACATACTTTCCACGATTCTATCCTCGGGGGACATTCTGGATTTTTAAGAACTTACAAGAGGATCAGTGGAGAACTATATTGGAGGGGTATGAAGGCTGAAATAAAGAAATATGTGGAACAATGCGAGATCTGCCAGAGAAACAAATACGAAGCAACCAAACCAGCTGGGGTACTTCAACCAATTCCAATTCCTGACAGAATCTTAGAAGATTGGACCATGGACTTTATTGAGGGGTTGCCACTAGCTGGAGGGGTTAATGTGATCATGGTGGTAGTTGATCGGCTGAGTAAGTATTCTTACTTTATATCATTGAGACATCCGTTTTCAGCCAAGCAAGTTGCTTCCATATTCATCGACAGAATAGTAAGCAAGCACGGCATTCCTAAGTCGATTATCACAGATCGGGATAAAATCTTTCTAGTAATTTTTGGAAGGAACTGTTTGCAACCATGGGAACTATTCTAAAGAGGAGTACCGCGTTTCACCCACAAACTGATGGGCAGACAGAAAGGGTAAATAGATGTCTCGAAACTTATCTGCGATGCTTCTGTAATGAACAACCAAAAAAATGGGATAGACTGATTCCATGGGCAGAATTGTGGTATAATACCACCTTCCATGCATCCACCAAAATGACCCCTTTCCAGACGGTATACCAGCCGCAGCCTCCTCCCCTGTTATCCTATGGTTACAAGAAAACTCCTAATAATGAGGTTGACACGCTGCTGAAGGAACGTGACTTAGCCATCAATGCCTTAAAAGAACACCTGTGTGTAGCCTAGAACAGGATGAAGAAAATGGCTGATCGAAATAGAAGAGAGTTAAAATTTAAGGTAGGAGATGAAGTCTACTTGAAATTGAGACCTTACCGGCAACGCTCCTTGGCTCGGAAGAAGTGTGAAAAGTTAGCACCTAAATATTACGGACCCTACAAAATTACTGAAGAAATAGGAGCAGTTGCGTACAGATTGATGTTACCGCCGGAAGCCAGTATCCACAATGTGTTCCATATTTCTCAGTTAAAACTGAAACTGGGTAGTCAACAAGCTGTTCAACACCAGCAACCTAGGCTAACGGAAGAGTTTGAGTTACAATTATGGCCGGAAACAGTGTTGGGAGTCCGTTGGAATCGGGAATTGGGAGGAAATGAATGGTTACTTAAGTGGAAAGGGCTGCCGGACAGTGAAACAACTTGGGAATCTGTTTTCCAAATGAACCAACAATTCCCTGACTTTCACCTTGAGGACAAGGTGAACCTGGAACCGAGGGGTATTGTAAGGCCCCCTATTATCCATACATACAAAAGGAGGGGTAAAAACGTAAAAGCTCACGCAGCAGAAAAGGGGAGAATATTAGGAAAAGAACATGAGAGTGGGGCCCACGGGGAAGAATGAGAAAAGAGCTATAAATAAGGCCTTATCGGGATTGGGGGCTAGGTTAACTTTTTGTCTTCATTTGGTCTGTAGAGGCTGCTAGGTCTAGGAAGGACTACTATCTTTTCCTGGGGAGGTTTGACATGATATTATCATCTTTATTGCTTTCTTTTATATTTCCTTCTACTGTATCTTTTGGCATTTATATATAAATAAAGATCTACAGAGTGTGTGTCTCTGTTTGCCAACTGTTTGGGTAATTTAGTATTTTATTTGTGGAGTCTCTACAAAATTATAGCAATTCATTGCAAATAAGATGCAGTACCTTGATTTTATGGTTAAAGGTTCCAATTGTTTTTTCTTTTTAAGCTCTTATTTATAGAAGGGATTCACCTGCTACAAGTTGAAATGTTTGTTGGAAAAATTGGACAAGAAGTTATAACCTTACAAGAAAATGATCCTTATAGAAAGAACTAACTTGATTCAAGCAAAATATCTTCAAGAACAAAATTGCAATTAACGAACACTGAGTACAATGAAATACAACATGATAACAGACAGAGATGCAACATATACATAAACATACAAATCAGAAAAGAAGTTGATTCTTGACAACAAAGTAAAATAAATACAAAGCATAATAAATTTCTATGACCATTAGGACTCTGTAGAGAAATGCCTACTTTCGACATAAGCATTTCATCAAGTTCCATCTAAAGCGGAGAGGTTTGCCATGCAAGCTCTGATACCAGGCAATCTCGACGCGCATTTTACTTGACCTAAGCGGCTGGCTTGGCTCCCTCTTTTTTTCTCCTCCCTCTCTACGGCTGCCATGCTGGGTGAAGAACTCTAAGAACCTACTAGGCGGGGTCGGGTTTTGCTTAGGCAAGAAAAGCGGAGAGGATCCCACGAAAATTCTGAAACCGGGGGATCTCGGCGCGCATTTTACTTGACCTAAGCGGCTGGCTTGGCTCCCTCTTTTTTTTTCTCTCCCTCTCTACCGGCTGCCATGCTGGGTGAAAACTCTAAGACCTACTAGGCGGGTCGGGTTTTGCTTAGGCAAGAAAAGCGGAGAGGATCCCACGAAAATTCTGAAACCGGGGGATCTCGGCGCGCATTTTACTTGACCTAAGCGGCTGGCTTGGCTCCCTCTTTTTTTTCTCTCTCCCTCTCTACCGGCTGCCATGCTGGGTGAAAAACTCTAAGACCTACTAGGCGGGTCGGGTTTTGCTTAGGCAAGAAAAGCGGAGAGGATCCCCACGAAAATTCTGAAACCGGGGGATCTCGCGCGCGCATTTTACTTGACCTAAGCGGCTGGCTTGGCTCCCTCTTTTTTTTCTCTCCCTCTCTACCGGCTGCCATGATGGGTGAAAACTCTAAGAACCTACTAGGCGGGTCGGGTTTTGCTTAGGCAAGAAAAGCGGAGAGGATCCCCACGAAAATTCTGAAACCGGGGGATCTCGGCGCGCATTTTACTTGACCTAAGCGGCTGGCTTGGCTCCCTCTTTTTTTTCTCTCCCTCTCTACCGGCTGCCATGATGGGTGAAGAACTCTAAGAACCTACTAGGCGGGGTCGGGTTTTGCTTAGGCAAGAAAAGCGGAGAGGATCCCCACGAAAATTCTGAAACCGGGGGATCTCGGCGCGCATTTTACTTGACCTAAGCGGCTGGCTTGGCTCCCTCTTTTTTTTCTCTCTCCCTCTCTACCGGCTGCCATGGGTGAAGAACTCTAGTGACCCACTAGGCGGGGGTCGGTTTTGCAACTCTAAGCAGCTTGGTCGTATTGCTTTGTTTTTATCGGCTGTTATGTTGGGTGAAGAACTCTAAGAACTTGCCGACTTTGCTTTCTACTTGACCTAACAATCTTATTTTGCTTTCAAACAATCTTATACAAATGTGTATGGCCAAAAGAGGGATTTAAAATTAATATAAAAAAGGCAGTAGAAGATGGCAAAAAAGGGGATTAAAATTGAGATAAAAAAGGCAACCGCACATATTATTATGTACATAATTCACAATATTCAGAAAATGAACCAAGTGTTCTACTCATTTCTAAGCTATCAATATATGCATTTTCAACATATGTAACATATTCAAATAACAAATACAATCACAAATCCGAGCTCTGTTCTCATGGGTTAGGCATATATGCTTTTTTATGCTAAAAAGCGAAGTAGACATGGTACTTATTCTAAGCATAGAGCATTGCAAAAGTTTCTAAATTTTGACATTTTTAGCAAAATTTGCAAAATGAAAATTTCCCAAAGGACATGGAATGTGCAAGGCTACAACCCCACCCCCCACTTAAAAATTTGCATTGTCCTCAAAGCATTTTAAGCAAGATTCTACGGATGGAAAGAAAAAAAAAGGAGAACAGAAGACCTCCCCTTGTAACCTAGTTTCTTCATGGAAGCTTGCTTGCAAAGATCCCAAGTTTGGTTATATTTCATTTTCCTTTATTCCTACAAAAAGAAAACAAGAATTTCCTTCGAATTTTATTAAAGAGGTTAAACTAAAAATTTTAGAAAAATGTGCAGAATTGTTTAAGCTCGGTTGCATTTTCTAAGCATCACTTGAATTATTAAAACGACCTAACAAATATTCAATACAAGTTCGTAATTCATAACCTACCAAAAAGTTCAAAAAGATTGTTGTAAATTACATACATCAATAAACTTACTTCAACATTCATTTGGGGTATTGTACGTTCATATTAAAAAGTAGTCATTCATGTCGTGATGCAAAGGCCCTTTTTATGTATCTAAAACTAAAATCACGAAAATCATCGTGGACATGCAGCACAACAAACTGAATTTCCATGGGAAGCCTTTGCTAACAAAATAGTTGACAATAATTACTCAGACAAGAGAGAATGACTATAATTAATTAACAGAAGTACAAATCAATATAGGTGCACAACCACCAAGCCCCAACAAAAGGAACAATAAATTTCAATAACAAAAGAAAGGTAGTATCAGGACTATCCTTACTTGTTATCGAAGAAGATACCTTGGCTCCGGTAAGCCCAATGCTCTGCCTTACAACGTTCAATTACCTCAGTACTGCAGCGTTTCTTCAAAGTTTGGGAATCTACCTAAAACATAAATATATATTCCAACTTGAAAACCTCCATGTCAGAAACTTTACTTTATCAAACCAGATGCTATGCAAGAATTAGTTAGCAGAAATACAACATAAATAGTAATGATATTCTTTGGGGAGGGGATAAAAGCATCTTTCATCTTAGAAATAAGCTTAGCAGTTAGCACTAACCTTTATATAAGAAGTTAACACCGGTTTGATTGCTTCTTAAAGTTCAGCTACGAAATCTGGTAAAGAGAAAGACCTAATCCATAATGTTAAAGAGGAAAAGACCAAGTCAGATTCCTTTATTCAAACAGATTAGTATCACAGCTCCAAAGGAAAAAACTTACGGACCTCTACGACGAATTTCCTTGAATGATGTAGCAGCACCTGATTCTTCAAACACAGTTTCATTTATGCTGTGAAAAATAAGATTGATAAATAAAACTTTCGGCTACAATGAGCCACATAAACATAAAGCTGTGACAGGAAAACAAAAGCTAACAGATAATTAACTATACAGTTTGTAAGCAAAATACCAAATAGCCCATAATCAAGATCACAACTGAAGCAAACAATAATGTGTAGTTTATCATTTCCAACCAAATAATTCAATAACAAATAAGGTCAAATGGCCAAATAATATGTCCTTTCACATAAATATTTACTCCTGAATTTTTTGAAGGATAATGTTACCGCTTCTCTCCCACGTTTCACAAAAATTCTTTTACATATTATATTTTTTTTACATATTCCTATTGAAGAATCTCATTTGAGCATTTTGTGGTCAATTTGACTTGAAAGAAACGGCCAAACTTTCAATAAGAAAGAAGCAAGATGCCCAGTTTTTTTTAACTGCTGTTTTTCTCTTCTTTTTTTTTTCTTTAACTTGCTGTAAATTGGAGATGTTTTCCATAACTCGTGTACAGCTTGGAGTTGATCCCACCGAGACGTTTGTCACATCTGGTAGTTCATTTCAGTGCATGCTCAGTTTCTTTATATTCAGAAATCTCGGAGTTCCTGGTAACATGAGCTTGCACCAAATATATTCTGGTTTTAGGTGGAGAAGACTGCAAATTTCGTCTATGGAATATCAAGTCTGGAAAACTGATTTTTGAGGATAAGTTTGGTGATGTTGTTCCCTCAACCATATGCTGGCGAAGGGCTGGAGGAAGTAATTATTGTTCCTTATTGTTTCTTTCTTATTCATGCGCTTCTTCTGCTATATATATTTTTTTCTATTGAACTTATTTTCTTATAAACAATAATTAACACAATCTAATTGGTATCTTATGGATATAAAAGACAGCATGGATCCATATTGGAAGGATTTCAAATTAGTCTACGAACAAAGAATTTGGAAGGATTTGTGATCAACTATGGAGCTCTCGACTTTCTTCGCTGGAATTTACCTTCCTTGGGTACTTATCGACAAGAGACTGGAAGTAATTGTGCTCTAAACGCCCAAAGCCCAAGCCCTGAAAGCCCTAAAAGCCTAAGCCCTAAGCCCTAAGCCCTAAAAGCCCAAAAAGGCCTAAGCCCTAAAAGCTAAAAGCCATAAGCGCCCTAAAAGCCCTAAAAGTCCTAAAAGCCCTAAAAGCCTTAAAAGCCCTAAAAGCCCAAAGCCCTAAGCCTTAAAAGTCATAAGCCCTAAGCGCCCAAAAAGCCCTAAGAGCACTAAAAGTTCTAAAAGCCCAAAGCCCGAGCCCTAAGCCCCAAGCCCTAAGTCGTAAGCCAAAACCCCTAAGCCCTAAAAGCCCTAAGCCCTAAACGCCTTAAAAGCCATAAACGACTTAAGCGCCCTAAAAGCCCTAAACGCCCTAAAAGCCCTAAACGCCCTAAAAGCCCAAAGCCCAAGCCCTAAAAACCCAAGCCCTAAAAGCCCAAGCCCTAAGCCCTAAGCCTTAAGCCCTACAAGCCCTAAGCCCTAAGCAATAAAAGCACAAGAACTAAGCCCTAAACCCTAAACCCTAAACCCTAAACCCTAAGCCCTGAGCCCTAAGCCCTGAGCCCTGAGCCCTAAGGCCTAAGCCCTAAGGCCTCAGCCCTAAAAGCCCTAAAAGTCGTAAAAGCCATAAAAGCCGTAAAAGCTAGCCCTAAGCGCTAAGCCCTAAAAGCCATAAGCCCTAAAAGCCCTAAGCCCTACAACCTAAAAGCCCTAAAAGCCCTAAACACCCAAAGCCCAAGCCCTGAAAGCCCTAAAAGCCTAAGCCCTAAGCCCTAAGCCTTAAAAGCCCAAAAAGCCCTATGCCCTAAAAGCCCTAAAAGCCCTAAAAGCCCAAAGCCCTAAGCCTTAAAATTCATAAGCCCTAAGCGCCCAAAAAGCCCTAAGAGCACTAAAAGTCCTAAAAGCCCAAGCCCTAATCCCTAAGCCCTAAGCCAAACGCCCTAAGCCCTAAAAGCCCTAAAAGCCCCAAAAGCCCTAAATGCCCTAAAAGCCCTAAAATCCCTTATCCCTAAATACCTTTAAAGCCCTTAAAGCCGTAAGCCCTAAGCCCTAAGCCCTAAGCCTTAAAAGCCCAAAAAGCCCTAAGCCCTAAAAGCCCTAAAAGCCCTAAAAGCCCAAAGCCCTAAGCCTTAAAATTCATAAGCCCTAAGCGCCCAAAAAGCCCTAAGAGCACTAAAAGTCCTAAAAGCCCAAGCCCTAATCCCTAAGCCCTAAGCCAAACGCCCTAAGCCCTAAAAGCCCTAAAAGCCCCAAAAGCCCTAAATGCCCTAAAATCCCTTATCCCTAAATACCCTTAAAGCCCTTAAAGCCCTAAGCCCTAAGCCCTAAGCCCTAAGCCCTAAAAGCGCTAAGCCCTAAGCCCTAAAAGCGCTAAGCCCTAAGCCATAATCCCTAAAAGCCCTAAGCCCTAAAACCTAAAATCCCTAAAAGCCCTAAGCGCCCTAAACCCTAAACCCCTAAACCCTAAACCCTAAAGCCATAAGCCCTAAAAGCCCTAAGCCCTAAAACCTAAAAGCCCTAAGAGCCCTAAAAGCCCTAAAAGCGCTAAAAGCCCTAAGCCATAAGCCCAAAAAGCCCTAAAATCCCTAAGCCCTAAAAGCCCTAAAAGCCCTAAGCCCTAAAAGCACTAAGCCATAATCCCTAAAAGCCCTAAGCCTTAAAACCTAAAAGCCCTAAGAGCCCTAAAATCCCTAAAAGTCCTAAGCGCCCTAAACCCTAAACCCTAAACCCTAAACACTAAAGCCATAAGCCCTAAAATCCCCAAGCCCTAAAACCCTAAGCCCAAGCCATAAAAGCCCAAGCCCTAAGCCCTAAGCGCCCTAAAAGCCCTAAAAACCCTAAACCCTAAAAGCTATAAGCCCTAAAAGCCCTAAGCGCCCTAAAACCCTCAAGCGCCTTAAAAGCCTAAAGCCCTAAGCCCTAAGCGGTAAGCCTTAAAAGCCCTAAGCCCTAAAACCTGAAAGCCCTAAGCGCCCTAAGCGCCGTAAAAGCCCTAAAAGTCCTAAAAGCCCTAAAAGGCCAAAGCCCAAGCCCAAGCCCTATGCACCAACTTTGCACAACACAACAATGTAAAACACATTAACTACTTTCTCTTTTATGCACATTATATATCAAATAAAAATATTAGAAGGGAAAAAATTGAAAAAAAAACATACTAACAACGATAAAATATAATAAGCTTCAATCGAAGAGAGAAGGTTTGAAGAACATAATTCAAAGGTTCCCAAAATCATATCATAATTAGAAAGCCAATACCAACACCAATTCAAAGAGAACACCTAATCTACCATACAAAAGTCTAAATATAACTTTTTTTTTAATCTTGTGTTTTAGTGTATGATGCAAGTGAAGCAAAACAACATTACAATATAAGATCTTTTTACCCTGATATTTAATAATCAACTAAGAAAAATTCGCATTCAAAGTTGACCAAGAATCCAAGACCTTCAATAGGCAAAGATAATATTCTCAACATGGTAATTGGATGTGTTCCCTTTAGCATAGTATCTTAAATAATCACTTTTTGTTATTTGAGAAAAACTCCATTTTCTCTTATTAATGAAAAAGGACTTGATAATAGGCAAGTATAATTTAATAGAAATTCTAACTAAAGAGAACTAATTATAAAAGGAAATAACGTCTAAAAAGAATAATTAAAAAAATAACTAAGGCAACTATACAATACAAATCTACACTTTGTAATCACAACTTTCGATCTTCCTTGTATGGAGTAACATTTTAAAGAGGCCGAACTAAGATAGATCTAAGCAAAAACTTCATTGATGGCCTAAGAAAGATGGATGGAAACCTTATAATGATACAGGTAACAAACCTTTTCAATTGAGGTTTAGATGCAAAACATGTAATATAGTTCAACATTATTTTGCCAAAGTTAGTCATTAAACTCAAGCGAATCATAAAACAGAAAAAGAATGTAGATTTAAGAGGACTATGTAATATATCAACTAGGAATGAAATAGGCGAAGATAAAAGCAAGTATTAAGAACAAAACAAAGCATAACAAAAGAGGAAGGCCAGCTTACTATTAAAAAAGCAAAGGAGTTCCACATCACTTGCAAGATAGCCTGTGGAACATTGCTATAGAACTATCTTGGGAACTTTGGCAGAGTTGTGTTTGGAAATTACAATGATGTTTAGCAAAAATGTTTACAATAATAAAACTATAACATAAATGTTTCATAGTGTTGGAAGAAATTTGTAAGGCCCCCTATTATCCATACATACAAAAGGAGGGGTAAAAACGTAAAAGCTCACGCAGCAGAAAAGGGGAGAATATTAGGAAAAGAACATGAGAGTGGGGCCCACGGGAAGAATGAGAAAAGAGCTATAAATAAGGCCTTATCGGGATTGGGGGCTAGGTTAACTTTTTGTCTTCATTTGGTCTGTAGAGGCTGCTAGGTCTAGGAAGGACTACTATCTTTTCCTGGGGAGGTTTGACATGATATTATCATCTTTATTGCTTTCTTTTATATTTCCTTCTACTGTATCTCTTGGCATTTATATATAAATAAAGATCTACAGAGTGCTGTCTCTGTTTGCCAACTGTTTGGGTAATTTAGTATTTTATTTGTGGAGTCTCTACAATTGGTATCAGAGCCCAAAACGCTGGGGTGGTGACGCGACTGATGGCGCAAAGGCAAATAGAAGAAAGAATAGATGGAACAGAGAAAGAAATACTGGGCTTGAAGGAAATGATTCTGGAAATGAAGAAATCCATGGATAGACTGGCTGATGAAATGAAAGAAAACAGCAGCTACAAAAGGCGAGATGAATCCGGAACTTCTGATGGATCAGTCATGAAGTTAAAAGGAAAATGGGAAGAAGCCGACAATCCAGGGGAAAACAATGTAGTAACTGTCGACCGAAGCAAATATAAGAGACTGGAAATGCCGATTTTCACCGGGGAAAATCCTGAGTCATGCGTGTTTAGAGCTGAGCATTTTTTCGAAATTAATAGCCTACCGGAAGCAGAAAAAGTGAAAGTAGCAGTGGTTAGTTTCGGACAAGATGAAATCGATTGGTACCGTTGGAGTAACCATAGAAAGAAGGTGGAAGGATGGGAAGATTTGAAGGTAAGGATGTTTGAATTTTTTCGAGATTCTGGGCAGAAGAGCTTAGGTGCAAGGCTGATTCGAATAGAACAAGATGGATCCTATAATGATTATGTCAAGAAATTCGTACAATATTCTGCACCACTACCGCACATGGCTGAAAGCGTGCTCTTAGATGCATTCGTGACTGGTCTAGAACCGGCTCTTCAAGCAGAAGTTATTAGTAGACATCCTCAAACCTTAGAGGAATGTATGAAGGAGGCACAACTGGTAAGTGGCAGAAACCTAGCCTTGAAATTAGCCAAGGCAGAATGGGTAAACAGTGTGACTAGGGAAGGAGGAGGCTCAAGCAAGGGACAAAGCAGTCAAGATAAAAGTTCACCAAAGAAGACTGAGTTCCCCATGAAGCAAGTCACTATTCCCATTAAAGGAAACTACCAGAAAAATGAACCTCCAGTTAAAAGACTCTTGGACACGGAATTCAGAGCAAGATTGGACAAGGGTTTGTGTTTTAGATGCAATGAGAAGTACTCACCGGGATGACCGATGCAAAGATGAGAGAGAAAAGGGAATTAATGTTATTTATACTTAACGAAGAAGAGAGTGGCGGGGAGGAAGTCAAAATGGAAGAGACCGAAGAAGTAATGGAGCTGAACCAGTTAGTTGTTGCTGAAACCACCGAAATTGAATTGAAGACACTCACGGGGTTAACATCCAAAGGGACAATGAAACTGAAGGGGCATGTAAAAGGAAGGGAGGTGGTGATTCTCATCGACAGTGGAGCTACGAACAACTTCATCCATGAAGCAGTGGCAATGGAAGGAGGGTTGAACATTGAACCCGGTACACAATTTGGAGTGACTATTGGAGACGGGACCCGCTGTAAAGGGAAAGGTATTTGCAGAAAGGTGGAACTGAGATTGAAAGAAATGACAGTTATAACTGATTTTCTAGTGGTGGAACTAGGAAATATTGACGTGATTTTAGGGATGCAATGGCTAGATACCACCGGCACAATGAAGGTACATTGGCCATCATTAACCATGACCTTTTGGGCAAAAGACAAGCAAATCGTGTTAAGAGGAGATCCATCCTTAGTGAAACCTGAATGTTCTTTGAAGACATTGGAAAAAACGTGGGATATAGTGTAAGACCTCCAATTATTCATACATATCAAAGGAGGGGCAGAAAAGTAATTGGACAAATTAATAATGAGGAAGGAAAAAGAGGAGGAGATCCTGCAGGTGGGGCCCAGGCACAGAAATAAGAGAAAGATGAGAGAAGGAATATAAATAGGTTTTTTAGGTCTAAGGGAGGTAGGTTTTATTTTTATCCTGAAGTTGGCGGCTGCTTAGCCTAGAGGAATAGTCAGTCTTTCCCTAGAGGAAGCTGGGTTTGTCTTCATTATTCCTTGTTTTTCTTGAATCTTTATGTTTTTCTGTACTCATTTTGGCTATATATAAATAAAGATAGCAGAGGGCTACCTTTGTTTTTGGCCATTGTAAGGGAGAAATAGTGAAGTAAGCAAGTTGAATCCTTATATATTGGTATCAGAGCCTCCACACTGGGGGTGATCACGCGTCTGATGGCTCAAAGACAGATAGAAGAACGGGTAGAAGGTACTGAAAAGGAAATTATGAGTCTGAAGGAGATGATGCTGGAAATGAAGAAATCGATGGATCGAATGACAGGCGAGCTAAGAGAAAACCATGGTGCTAAGAAAAAAAGAAGAAGCAGGGACTACGGACGACATCAGGTTGAAACTGAAGGGAAAACTGGAAGAGGCCGGAACCACAGTCGAGTCGGGTGGAAGCAGCGCAGACCGAAGTAAGTACAAAAAATTAGAAATGCCACTGTTTACAGGGGTGAACCCTGAATCCTGGGCGTACCGAGCAGAACATTTTTTTGATATAAATGACTTACCGGAAGCTGAGAAGGTCAAAGTAGCAGTCGTGAGTTTTGGACAGGAAGAGAGGTAGACTGGTTTAGATGGAGTAATCGTAGAAAGAGGGTGGAATCTTGGGAGGACTTGAAGGAAAGGATGTTTGATTTCTTTAATGATACAGGACAGCAGAGCTTGGGGGCAAGATTAATCCGTATTAAGCAAGAAGGCTCATACAGCGAGTACGTTAAGAAGTTTGTTACATACTCAGCCCCCTCCCGGACATGGCAGAAAGTGTTCTGCTGGATGCGTTTTTAACGGGTCTGGAACCCTCACTGCAAGCGGAAGTAATCAGCAGACACCCTCAAACTTTAGAGGAATGTATGAAGGAAGCTCAGCTGGCGAATGATAGGAATATAGCATTAAAACTGGCGATGGAAGAGTTGGATATAGTTGAGCCCAAAAGGAATGAGAACAGCAGCAAATTTCAAGGAAAAAATGAGAAGACAGAAAGTAAAAAGACAGAGTTTGTGATGAAGCAGGTAACTATTCCATTGAAAAATGATTACCAGAAAAAAGATCTCCCAATTAAACGGCTGTCGGATACGGAATTTAGAGCAAGGCTGGATAAGGGGCTTTGTTTCAGATGTAATGAAAAGTACGCCCCAGGCCATCGATGTAAAGGGAGAGAAAAAAGAGAGTTGATGCTCCTTATACTAAATGAGGAAGAAGACCACAAAAGGGAAGAGGATACAGAGGATGAGGCAAGCGAAGTAATAGAACTGAATCATCTGGAATTGAATATGGATAACCCTATTGAATTGAGGTTGATCACGGGAGTTACATCAAAGGGGACGATGAAATTAAAAGGACATGTGAACGGAAGGGAAGTAGTTATTCTGATTGACAGCGGGGCGACCAATAACTTCATCAGCTAAGTGTTGGTAGATGAACTACAGCTGAGCATCGATCCGGGAACTCGTTTTGGAGTTACCATTGGGAATGACAACCAATGTGAAGGAAGTGGGATTTGCAAGAGGGTGAAGGTGAAGTTAAAAGAGTTAACAATCGTAGCAGATTTCCTAGCGGTAGAGTTAGGAACGGTAGACTTGGTGCTTGGGATGCAATGGCTAGATTCGACAGGAACCATGAAGGTTCACTGGCCATCCCTAACCATGACGTTTTGGATGAAGGGTAGAAGAATAATCCTAAAAGGTGACCCTTCTCTAACGAAGTCAGAATGTTCATTGAGAACCTTAGAGAAAACGTGGCAATCCGGGGACCAAGGATTCCTCTTGGAATTCCAAAACTATGAAGTAAACTATGAAGGAGAATCGGAAACAGAAGCTGAATTGAAGGGAAAGGAAGAAGGATTACCCATGGTTCAGCGATTGCTCGAGCAATATGCAGATGTCTTTAGGTTGCCCACGGGTTTACCGCCAAGGAGAGCCATAGACCATCGCATTCTGACCGTGGCCGATCAGAAACCAATTAATGTAAGACCATATAAGTATGGCCATGTACAAAAGGAAGAGATTGAAAAATTGGTGTTAGAAATGTTACAAGCTGGGGTGATTCGTCCAAGCCGCAGCCCATATTCGAGCCCGGTCCTCTTAGTGAAGAAAAAAGATGGAGGGTGGAGATTTTGTGTAGATTACAGGAAACTCAATCAAGTAACGGTGGCTGATAAATTTCCAATTCCCGTGATCGAAGAACTCTTAGATGAACTTCATGGTGCGACAGCTTTCTCAAAGTTAGACCTTAAATCTGGATACCACCAGATTAGGATGAGGGAGGAAGATGTGGAGAAAACAGCTTTCCACACGCATGAAGGACATTATGAGTTCTTGGTGATGCCTTTCGGCCTTACGAATGCTCCTGCCACCTTCCAATCTCTCATGAACGAGGTGTTCAAACCATTCCTTCGAAGGTGTGTCCTGGTTTTTTTTTATGACATTCTAGTTTATAGTGTGGACATAGATGAACACATGAAACATTTAGGAATGGTTTTTGCTATCTTGAGGGACCATGAATTGTTTGCAAATAGGTCTAAATGTGTCATTGCTCATTCCCAAGTTCAATATTTGGGTCATCTGATTTCCAGCAGAGGAGTGGAGGCTGATGAGGACAAGATTCGCAGTATGGTAAATTGGCCACGGCCGAAAGATATAACTGGGCTGAGGGGATTCCTTGGACTGACTGGGTATTATAGAAGATTTGTGAAAAGCTATGGAGAAATAGCTGCACCCTTAACCAAATTACTTCAGAAAAATGCATTCCATTGGAATGAGGAAGCTACAATAGCGTTTGACCAGCTGAAGCTAGCAATGACAACCTTACCGGTATTAGCATTGCCGGATTGGTCTCAGCCCTTCACAATCGAAACTGATGCTTCAGGAGTAGGTTTAGGTGCAGTTTTATCACAAGATGGTCATCCCATCGCATTCTTCAGCCAGAAACTGTCCCCAAGAGCCCAGGGTAAGTCGATCTATGAAAGGGAATTGATGGCGGTTGTCCTTTCGGTGCAAAAATGGAGACATTATCTCCTGGGCAGAAAGTTCACAATTGTTTCAGATCAGAAGGCTCTGAAATTTCTGTTAGAACAGAGGGAAGTTCAGCCTCAATTCCAAAAGTGGCTCACAAAACTTTTGGGGTATGACTTTGAGATCTTATACCAGCCGGGTCTGCAGAATAAGGTGGCGGATGCTCTCTCAAGGAAGGACCATTCGGTGGAGTTAAATACAATGACAACCACAGGCATAGTTGATATAGAGATAATAGAGAAGGAAGTTGAAATGGATCAAGAACTTCAGAAAATTATTGCCGAACTTAAGGGAGAGGTGGATCAAGGTGGGAAATACCAGTGGAACAATGGCAGGCTGCTATATAAAGGAAGGATGGTGCTGCCGCGAAATTCCTCCCTCATTCCGAGTCTTCTACACACGTTCCATGATTCCATATTAGGAGGGCACTCGGGATTCTTGAGAACCTATAAAAGAATGAGTGGGGAACTATTTTGGAAAGGAATGAAGGCTGATATCAAGAGATATGTAGAAGAATGTGACACTTGTCAACGTAATAAGTTCGAAGCTACTAAGCCTGCGGGAGTTCTGCAACCCATTCCTATCCCCGACAAGATATTGGAGGATTGGACCATGGATTTTATTGAAGGGCTGCCAATAGCAGGAGGTTACAACGTGATTATGGTAGTCGTCGACCGCCTAAGTAAGTACTCCTACTTCTTGCCTCTGAAACACCCGTACACAGCCAAGCAAGTGGCTTCAATTTTTTTGGAAAAAGTGGTCAGCAAACATGGAATACCCAAGTCCATTATTACCGACCGTGATAAGATCTTCCTTAGCAATTTCTGGAAGGAGTTGTTCACTACCATGGGCACCATTTTGAAGAGAAGCACGGCATTCCATCCCCAAACCGATGGACAAACCGAGAGGGTAAACAGATGCCTAGAGACCTATTTGAGATGCTTTTGCAATGAACAACCGAAGAAATGGGATAAACTGATCCCTTGGGCGGAATTATGGTATAACACAACCTTCCACGCATCCACCAAAACTACTCCTTACCAATCTGTTTTTGGAAGAACTCCCCCGCCACTGCTGTCATATGGATGGAAGCAATCTCCTAACAATGACGTAGAAGTCATGTTGAAGGAGAGAGATTTAGCACTCAATGCACTGGAGGAAAACCTATGCATAGCACAAAATAGAATGAAGAAAATGGCAGACCGAAACCGCAGGGAGCTCAAATTCAAAATTGGGGATGAAGTGTATTTGAAACTACGACCCTATCGACAAAGATCACTAGCTCGGAAGAAATGTGAAAAGCTATCCCCAAAATTTTATGGGCCGTATGAGGTTATTGAAGAGATAGGAGAGGTCGCTTATCGATTGCAACTACCGCCCGAGGCCGCCATTCACAATGTCTTTCACGTGTCTCAACTGAAACTGAAGTTGGGAAAACAACATGTATTCCAGCAACAACAGCCTATACTAACTGAGGATTTTGAACTACAATTGTGGCCGGAAAACGTGCTGGGAATAAGGTGGAACAAGGAGCTAGGAGGCAATGAGTGGCTGATCAAATGGAAGAACTTACCAGACAGTGAAGCAACGTGGGAATCAGTTTACCTATTGAATCAGCAGTTCCCTCAGTTTCACCTTGAGGACAAGGTGAACTTGGAGCCCCGGGGTATTGTAAGACCTCCAATTATTCATACATATCAAAGGAGGGGCAGAAAAGTTACTGGACAAATTAATAATGAGGAAGGAAAAAGAGGAGGAGATCCTGCAGGTGGGGCCCAGGCACAGAAATAAGAGAAAGATGAGAGAAGGAATATAAATAGGTTTTTTAGGTCTAGGGGAGGTAGGTTTTATTTTTATCCTGAAGTTGGCGGCTGCTTAGCCTAGATGAATATCCAGTCTTTCCCTAGAGGAAGCTGGGTTTGTCTTTATTATTCCTTGTTTTTCTTGAATCTTTATGTTTTTCTGTACTCATTTTGGCTATATATAAATAAAGATAGCAGAGGGCTACCTCTGCTTTTGGCCATTGTAAGGGAGAAATAGTGAAGTAAGCAAGTTGAATCCTTACATATAGAAGATCAAGGCTTCCTCTTAGAATTCCAGAATTATGAGATGGAAGTAGAGAATGAATATGAACTGGGGACAAGATTAAAAGGAGATGAGGAGGAAATATCTATGATCCGATCCCTGCTCAAGTATTATGCGGAGATATTTGAGACACCGAAGAAATTACCTCCAAAAAGAGCTATCGATCACCGAATATTAACCCTACCTGACCATAAACCTATCAACGTAAGACCTTACAAATACGGTCATGTGCAGAAAGAAGAAATAGAAAAACTGGTGGTCGAGATGCTTCAAGCAGGGGTTATTTGCCCTAGTCATAGCCCTTACTCCAGCCCGGTGTTGTTAGTGAAGAAAAAAGATGGTGGATGGAGATTTTGTGTCGATTACCGCAAGTTAAATCAGGCGACAGTATCGGATAAGTTCCCAATTCCTGTGATAGAGGAATTATTAGATGAGCTGAATAGGGCAACGGTTTTCTCGAAATTAGATCTGAAATCTGGTTATCACCAGATTAGAATGAAAGAGGAAGATGTGGAGAAAACTGTGTTCCGCACACATGAAGGGCACTATGAGTTTCTAGTAATGCCGTTTGGTCTCACGAATGCTCTGGCAACCTTCCAATCTTTGATGAACCAGGTATTTAAACCTTTCCTTCGGCGCTGTGTTTTGGTGTTCTTTGATGATATACTGGTTTATAGTGCGGATATAGATGAACACGCAAAGCATTTGGGCATGGTATTCAATGTTTTGAAGTATAACCAGCTGTTTGCTAACAAAAAAAAATGCGTTATAGCCCATTCTCAAATACAGTACTTGGGACATATGATATCCAAAAGAGGAGTTGAGGCAGATGAGGATAAGATCAAGAAGATGATTAATTGGCCACCACCAACGAATATATCTGGTCTGCGGGGCTTCTTAGGACTGACAGGATATTATAGGAGGTTTGTCAAGGGTTATGGAGAGATCGCTGCACCGCTAACCAAGTTATTATAGAAGAATGCTTTTAAGTGGAATGAAGAAGCAAATACTGCCTTCGAAAATTTGAAGCTAGCAATGACTACTCTACCAGTGTTGGCATTACCAGATTGGAACATTCCCTTTATTATCGAAACTGATGCATCTGGCGTAGGGTTAGGAGCGGTGATCTCTCAAAATGGCCACCCGATTGCCTTTTTCAGTCAGAAGTTATCCACAAGGGCTCAAAACAAATCCATCTATGAAAGAGAGTTGATGGCTGTAGTTCTATCAGTTCAAAAATGGAGGCATTATTTGCTGGGCAGGAAGTTCACCATACTTTCAGATCAAAAGGCTCTTAAATTCTTGCTTGAACAGAGAGAGGTACAGCCCCAATTCCAGAAATGGTTGACAAAGCTCCTTGGATATGATTTCGAGATTTTATATCAACCCGGACATCAGAACAAGGCAGCGGACGCCCTATCTAGAATGGAGCAACCGGTGGAGCTGCACAGCTTGACAACTACTGGAATCATTGATGTGAAACTAATCGAGCAGGAAGTTGAGAATGATGCTGAACTTAAGAAAATTATGGAAAATCTGAAGAAAAATGCAGAAGAAGGAAGCAAGTTTCAAGTGGAAAAAGGAAGATTGCTCTATAAGGGGAGAATGGTAGTATCTCAAACTTCTACACTTATACCCAAGATCCTACATACTTTCCACGATTCTATCCTCGGGGGACATTCTGGATTTTTAAGAACTTACAAGAGGATCAGTGGAGAACTATATTGGAGGGGTATGAAGGCTGAAATAAAGAAATATGTGGAACAATGCGAGATCTGCCAGAGAAACAAATACGAAGCAACCAAACCAGCTGGGGTACTTCAACCAATTCCAATTCCTGACAGAATCTTAGAAGATTGGACCATGGACTTTATTGAGGGGTTGCCACTAGCTGGAGGGGTTAATGTGATCATGGTGGTAGTTGATCGGCTGAGTAAGTATTCTTACTTTATATCATTGAGACATCCGTTTTCAGCCAAGCAAGTTGCTTCCATATTCATCGACAGAATAGTAAGCAAGCACGGCATTCCTAAGTCGATTATCACAGATCGGGATAAAATCTTTCGTAGTAATTTTTGGAAGGAACTGTTTGCAACCATGGGAACTATTCTAAAGAGGAGTACCGCGTTTCACCCACAAACTGATGGGCAGACAGAAAGGGTAAATAGATGTCTCGAAACTTATCTGCGATGCTTCTGTAATGAACAACCAAAAAAATGGGATAGACTGATTCCATGGGCAGAATTGTGGTATAATACCACCTTCCATGCATCCACCAAAATGACCCCTTTCCAGACGGTATACCGCAGACCGCCTCCTCCCCTGTTATCCTATGGTTACAAGAAAACTCCTAATAATGAGGTTGACACGCTGCTGAAGGAACGTGACTTAGCCATCAATGCCTTAAAAGAACACCTGTGTGTAGCCTAGAACAGGATGAAGAAAATGGCTGATCGAAATAGAAGAGAGTTAAAATTTAAGGTAGGAGATGAAGTCTACTTGAAATTGAGACCTTACCGGCAACGCTCCTTGGCTCGGAAGAAGTGTGAAAAGTTAGCACCTAAATATTACGGACCCTACAAAATTACTGAAGAAATAGGAGCAGTTGCGTACAGATTGATGTTACCGCCGGAAGCCAGTATCCACAATGTGTTCCATATTTCTCAGTTAAAACTGAAACTGGGTAGTCAACAAGCTGTTCAACACCAGCAACCTAGGCTAACGGAAGAGTTTGAGTTACAATTATGGCCGGAAACAGTGTTGGGAGTCCGTTGGAATCGGGAATTGGGAGGAAATGAATGGTTACTTAAGTGGAAAGGGCTGCCGGACAGTGAAACAACTTGGGAATCTGTTTTCCAAATGAACCAACAATTCCCTGACTTTCACCTTGAGGACAAGGTGAACCTGGAACCGAGGGGTATTGTAAGGCCCCCTATTATCCATACATACAAAAGGAGGGGTAAAAACGTAAAAGCTCACGCAGCAGAAAAGGGGAGAATATTAGGAAAAGAACATGAGAGTGGGGCCCACGGGGAAGAATGAGAAAAGAGCTATAAATAAGGCCTTATCGGGATTGGGGGCTAGGTTAACTTTTTGTCTTCATTTGGTCTGTAGAGGCTGCTAGGTCTAGGAAGGACTACTATCTTTTCCTGGGGAGGTTTGACATGATATTATCATCTTTATTGCTTTCTTTTATATTTCCTTCTACTGTATCTTTTGGCATTTATATATAAATAAAGATCTACAGAGTGCTGTCTCTGTTTGCCAACTGTTTGGGTAATTTAGTATTTTATTTGTGGAGTCTCTACAAAATTATAGCAATTCATTGCAAATAAGATGCAGTACCTTGATTTTATGGTTAAAGGTTCCAATTGTTTTTTCTTTTTAAGCTCTTATATAGAAGGGATTCACCTGCTACAAGTTGAAATGTTTGTTGGAAAAATTGGACAAGAAGTTATAACCTTACAAGAAAATGATCCTTATAGAAAGAACTAACTTGATTCAAGCAAAATATCTTCAAGAACAAAATTGCAATTACACGAACACTGAGTACAATGAAATACAACATGATAACAAGACAGAGATGCAACATATACATAAACATACAAATCAGAAAAGAAGTTGATTCTTGACAACAAAGTAAAATAAATACAAAGCATAATAAATTTCTATGACCATTAGGACTCTGTAGAGAAATGCCTACTTTCGACATAAGCATTTCATCAAGTTCCATCTAAAGCGGAGAGGTTGCCCATGCAAGCTCTGATACCAGGCAATCTCGACGCGCATTTTACTTGACCTAAGCAGCTGGCTTGACTCCTTCTTTTTTTTCTCCCTCCCTCTCTACCGGCTGCCGTGCTAGGGGAAGAACTATAAGGACCTACTAGGCGGGGTCGGGTTTTGCTTAGGCAAGAAAAGCGGAGAGGATCCCCACGAAAACTCTGAAACCGGGGGATCTCGGCGCGCATTTTACTTGACCTAAGCGGGTGGCTTGGCTCCCTCTTTGTTTTCTCTCACCCTCTCTACCGACTGCCATGATGGGTGAAGAACTGTAAGAACCTACTAGGCAGGGTCGGGTTTTGCTTAGGCAAGAAAAGCGGAGAGGATCCCCACGAAAATTCTGAAACCGGGGGATCTCGGCGCGCATTTTACTTGACCTAAGCGGCTGGCTTGGCTCCCTCTTTTTTTTCTCTCTCCCTCTCTACCGGCTGCCATGCTGGGTGAAAAATTTTAAGGACCTACTAGGCGGGTCGGGTTTTGCTTAGGCAAGAAAAGCGGAGAGGATCCCCACGAAAATTCTGAAACCGAGGGATCTCGACGCGCATTTTACTTGACCTAAGCGGCTGGCTTGGCTCCCTCTTTTTTTTCTCTCTCCCTCTCTACCGGCTGCCATGCTCAGTACTGCAGCGTTTCTTCAAAGTTTGGGAATCTACCTAAAACATAAATATATATTCCAACTTGAAAACCTCCATGTCAGAAACTTTACTTTATTTATCAAACCAGATGCTATGCAAGAATTAGTTAGCAGAAATACAACATAAATAGTAATGATATTCTTTGGGGAGGGGATAAAAGCATCTTTCATCTTAGAAATAAGCTTAGCAGTTAGCACTAACCTTTATATAAGAAGTTAACACCGGTTTGATTGCTTCTTAAAGTTCAGCTACGAAATCTGGTAAAGAGAAAGACCTAATCCATAATGTTAAAGAGGAAAAGACCAAGTCAGATTCCTTTATTCAAACAGGTTAGTATCACATCTCCAAAGGAAAAAACTTACGGACCTCTACGACGAATTTCCTTGAATGATGTAGCAGCACCTGATTCTTCAAACACAGTTTCATTTATGCTGTGAAAAATAAGATTGATAAATAAAACTTTCGGTTACAATGAGCCACATAAACATAAAGCTGTGACAGGAAAACAAAAGCTAACAGATAATTAACTATACAGTTTGTAAGCAAAATACCAAATAGCCCATAATCAAGATCACAACTGAAGCAAACAATAATGTGTAGTTTATCATTTCCAACCAAATAATTCAATAACAAATAAGGTCAAATGGCCAAATAATATGTCCTTTCACATAAATATTTACTCCTGAATTTTTTGAAGGATAATGTTACCGCTTCTCTCCCACGTTTGACAAAAATTCTTTTACATATTATATTTTTTTTACATATTCCTATTGAAGAATCTCATTTGAGCATTTTGTGGTCAATTTGACTTGAAAGAAACGGCCAAACTTTCAATAAGAAAGAAGCAAGATGCCCAGTTTTTTTTAACTGCTGTTTTTCTCTTCTTTTTTTTTCTTTAACTTGCTGTAAATTGGAGATGTTTTCCATAACCCGTGTACAGCTTGGAGTTGATCCCACCGAGACGTTTGTCACATCTGGTAGTTCATTTCAGTGCATGCTCAATTTCTTTATATTCAGAAATCTCGGAGTTCCTGGTAACATGAGCTTGCACCAAATATATTCTGGTTTTAGGTGGAGAAGACTGCAAATTTCGTCTATGGAATATCAAGTCTGGAAAACTGATTTTTGAGGATAAGTTTGGTGATGCTGTTCCCTCAACCATATGCTGGCGAAGGGCTGGAGGAAGTAATTATTGTTCCTTATTGTTTCTTTCTTATTCATGCGCTTCTTCTGCTATATATATTTTTTTCTATTGAACTTATTTTCTTATAAACAATAATTAACACAATCTAATTGGTATCTTATGGATATAAAAGACAGCATGGATCCATATTGGAAGAATTTCAAATTAGTCTACGAACAAAGAATTTGGAAGGATTTGTGATCAACTAAGGAGCTCTCGACTTTCTTCGCTGGAATTTACCTTCCTTGGGTACTTATCGACCAGAGACTGGAAGTAATTGTGCTCTAAACGCCCAAAGCCCAAGCCCTGAAAGCCCTAAAAGCCTAAGCCCTAAGTGATGTAATATAGAATAAAGCTATGGTTAAACAGCTGTAGTTAGTTAGTAAAACAGTTTAAACAGTTAAACTGTTTAACAGTTAAGGCTGTTTCATAAACAGTTATTTCAACTAATTGTAACTACTTACAAATTCTCAATAAATACCCCTTATCTTAGCCATTATTGGCAGAGAATTCTTTTGAAAAATCAATCCAACTTTGAATTACATCAAATTGGTATCAGAGCAGCCCCGATTCTTGGACGGAATGGCTGGCCGAAGAGTTAACAACCCTGGCACGGGGGAAAACCGTGTGCAAGAAGCGGCGGAGGAAATCACCGTCCTCTCTCCAAAGACATCAACAGTTCGCTTGCTGGCTGTTGAAGAATCTTTGGGAGATCTCCACAACAAATTTGATAGGTTGATGGAAAGTGTCGAACTGTTAAACCGAAGAGGAGAATTCCCACAGCCACCACCACGGAATGAAATTAACTTCCAAAACGACCAACGTTTTGGTGAAACAAGAGGCCGGCGAGCAAGGGGATACGTTAGAAACATGAACAATCCACGAGGACTTCAAAGAAGGAGACCCGGTTACGCTATACAGCAACAGCTTGACGAAGACTTTCAAGAAGATCAAGAAGCTTGGCAAGAAACCCAAGAAGATGATTCTTCAAGCGGGGATAAACAAGGAAACATGTGGAACTTCAATGATGAAGCACGAGCAGGAAGAAATAACCAAAGAATTGAGGCCAGAAGAGGAGAATACCACGATTATAAGATGAAGATTAACCTTCCCATGTATGATGGCAAACGAAACATAGAAGCATTCTTGGACTGGATAAAGAGTACTGAAAACTTCTTCAACTACATGGATACGCCTGAACGCAAGAAAGTCCACCTAGTAGCCTTAAAATTAAGGGTTGGTGCATCAGCTTGGTGGGATCAGTTAGAAATCAATAGACAAAGATGCGGGAAACAACCGGTTCGCTCATGGGAAAAGATGAAAAAATTATTGAAGGCAAGATTCTTACCACCAAACTACGAACAAACTTTATACAATCAGTACCAAAACTGCCGCCAAGGTGTCCGGACAGTAGCTGAGTACATTGAAGAATTCCACCGCCTGAGTGCAAGAACAAACCTAAGCGAAAATGAACAGCACCAGGTTGCAAGATTTGTGGGAGGCCTTCGATTCGACATCAAGGAAAAGGTCAGACTACAACCATTCCGTTTCCTGTCTGAAGCAATATCATTTGCAGAAACGGTAGAGGAGATGATTGCAATTCGATCCAAGAATCTAAATAGAAGATCAGCATGGGAAACAAATTCGACAAAAAGCAAAACAAACGACCAACCTTCAACCTCAACAAAAGCAAAAGGGAAAGAGATTGATAATCAAGAAGTAGCCGTTGAAAGAAAGAAAGAACAGACGTTCAAGCCTAGTGGTCAGAACAACTACTCCCGCCCGTCATTAGGAAAATGCTTCCGATGTGGCCAAACTGGCCACCTGTCCAACAACTGTCCGCAAAGAAGAACCATTGCAATAGCCGAAGAAGGAGGACAGACAAGTGAAGACAGTATAGAAGCAGAGGAAGAAACTGAACTGATTGAAGCAGATGATGGGGAAAGGGTCTCTTGTGTTATCCACCGGTTACTAATTACGCCCAAGGAAGAAAAGAACCTGCAACGCCACTGTCTTTTCAAGACAAGATGCACCATAAACGGAAGAGTATGTGATATAATCATAGACAGCGGCAGCAGTGAAAACTTCGTAGCAAAGAAATTAGTAACAGTCTTGAATCTAAAGGCTGAAGCACATCCAAACCCTTACAAGATAGGTTGGGTGAGAAAAGGAGGAGAAGCCACGGTCAGCGAAATCTGTACAGTCCCTCTCTCCATTGGAAACGCCTACAAAGACCAAATTGTTTGTGATGTCATTGAGATGGATGTATGCCATCTCCTACTAGGAAGACCTTGGCAGTATGATACTCAATCATTACACAAAGGGAGAGAAAATACATATGAGTTTCAATGGATGGGAAGAAAGGTAGTCTTACTCCCTATAACGAAAAAGATTAACGAAGGATTTTCTTCAAAAGTTTATTCTTTTGAAATTGATTCTTTGAAGATGACTTTAAATGAGATTGAAGGGAACGTCTCTTTTGGGTTTATGGCCGATGGAGAGATTCATCTTTTAGTGGCCATATTTGATTTTTTGTCTCGATTTTATCCCTTCGATCACAATATTTTTGTCCAAAATGTAGGAGGTTGGTTTGGTCATACTCCATTGCACCAGATGGATTTCAACTTTCATGACAAACTCGGGACGAGTTTGATGCTAATGGGGTGGAATGATGTAATATAGAATAAAGCTATGGTTAAACAGCTGTAGTTAGTTAGTAAAACAGTTTAAACAGTTAAACTGTTTAACAGTTAAGGCTGTTTCATAAACAGTTATTTCAACTAATTGTAACTACTTACAAATTCTCAATAAATACCCTTATCTTAGCCATTATTGGCAGAGAATTCTTTTGAAAAATCAATCCAACTTTGAATTACATCACTAAGCCCTAAGCCCTAAAAGCCCAAAAAGGCCTATGCCCTAAAAGCTAAAAGCCATAAGCGCCCTAAAAGCCCTAAAAGTCCTAAAAGCCCTAAAAGCCCTAAAAGCCCAAAGCCCTAAGCCTTAAAAGTCATAAGCCCTAAGCGCCCAAAAAGCCCTAAGAGCACTAAAAGTCCTAAAAGCACAAAGCCCGAGCCCTAAGCCCTAAAATCCCAAGCCCTAAGTCGTAAGCCAAAACCCCTAAGCCCTCAAAGCCCTAAGCCCTAAACGCCTTAAAAGCCATAAACGACTTAAGCGCCCTAAAAGCCCTAAACGCCCTAAAAGCCCAAAGCCCAAGCCCTAAAAACCCAAGCCCTAAAAGCCCAAGCCCTAAGCCATAAGCCCTAAGCCCTACAAGCCCTAAGCCCTAAGCAATAAAAGCACAAGAACTAAGCCCTAATCCCTAAACCCTAAACCCTAAACCCTAAACCCTAAACCCTAAGCCCTAAGCCCTAAGCCCTGAGCCCTGAGCCCTAAGGCCTAAGCCCTAAGGCCTCAGTCCTAAAAGCCCTAAAAGTCGTAAAAGCCGTAAAAGCCGTAAAAGCCCTAAGCCCTAAGCCCTAAGCGCTAAGCCCTAAAAGCCATAAGCCCTAAAAGCCCTAAGCCCTACAACCTAAAAGCCCTAAGCGTCCTAAAAGCCCTAAAAGCCCTAAACGCCCAAAGCCCAAGCCCTGAAAGCCCTAAAAGCCTAAGCCCTAAGCCCTAAGCCCTAAAAGACCAAAAAGCCCTAAGCCCTAAAAGCTAAAAGCCATAAGCGCCCTAAAAGCCCTAAAAGCCCTAAAAGCCCAAAGCCCAAAGCCCTAAGCCTTAAAAGTCATAAGCCCTAAGCGCCCAAAAAGCCCTAAGAGCACTAAAAGTCCTAAAAGCCCAAAGAGCCCAAAGCCCGAGCCCTAAAAGCCCAAGCCCTAATCCCTAAGCCCTAAAAGCCCTAAGCCAAACGCCCTAAGCCCTAAAAGCCCTAAAAGCCCCAAAAGCCCTAAATGCCCTAAAAGCCCTAAAAGCCCTAAAATCCCTTATCCCTAAATACCCTTAAAGCCCTTAAAGCCCTAAGCCCTAAGCCCTAAGCCCTAAAAGCGCTAAGCCCTAAGCCATAATCCCTAAAAGCCCTAAGCCCTAAAACCTAAAATCCCTAAGCGCCCTAAAATCCCTAAAAGCCCTAAGCGCCCTAAACCCTAAACCCCTAAACCCTAAACCCTAAAGCCATAAGCCCTAAAAGCCCTAAGCCCTAAAACCTAAAAGCCCTAAGCGCCCTAAAAGCCCTAAAAGCGCTAAAAGCCCTAAGCCATAAGCCCAAAAAGCCCTAAAAGCCCTAAGCCCTAAAAACCCAAACCCCAAACCACTTGTAGCCTAGTTTCTTCATGGAAGATTGTTTGCAAAGATCCCAAGTTTGGTTATATTTCATTTCCTTTTATTCCTACAAAAAGAAAACAAGAATTTCCATCGAATTTTATTCAATAGGTTAAACTAAAAATTTTAGAAAAATGAGCGGAATTGTTTAAGCTCGGTTGCATTTTCTAAGTATCACTTGAATTATCAAAACGACCTAACAAATATTCAATACAAGTTCATAAGTCATAAACTAGCAAAAAGTTCAAAATTTTTTAAAAAGACACTCCAAAACCCAAAATGTCAAGTGTGTAAGTGCAACGAACTTAGTTCTATACAAACCTAACAAGTATTCAAAACACGTATAAGTTTTCAAACAACCTAACAACGCTTAAGTGTAAGTTTATAACTCATAACTTACCAAAAATTTCAAAAAGTGTGAAAAAAAATCTTTCAAGACTCAAAATGGCAACCATGGCTGTATGTAAAACTAACTTAGTTTGTAACAACCTAAAAGGTGTTCAAAAAATGTTTAAGTATCACTCGAACTTTAAAAACGACCTAATAATGCTTTAGTCTTACTTCATAAATCATAACCTACCAAAATGTTCAAAAAATGTAGAAAAAGCACTCCAAAATCCAAAATGGCAACCAAGTGTGTAAGTGCAACAAACTTAGTCTCAACTTTAAAATTAGTGCGAGTTGAGAAATGTATTAACTCAAGCATGATGTACAAACTTGAAACAACTTAAATATTTATTCACCATCACATAAAAACAGTAATTAAATATAGATAACATGTGTAAATAAAGGGAGAATCACCTTTCTAGCAGTAGCTTTTGAGTAAGACCAAACACCATCCTCCTACTTGTAAATCTGCTCGATTGTCTACACTCGTCATTTCACCGTCTCAGGCCATCCATTGAATTGGCCACCCAGCCTTGGCATACAAGAGTATGTCTCAGCCTGTTAACAAATACCACTAAAACTAAGCAAGACAAAGAAAAAAGTTTTCAAAAAATTACCTAACTTTTAGGTCTTCATGTGACCTTTAAGTTCTTCTGTCTTCTCCTTCAACTCTTTGACAGATTGATGAAATTATGTGTTTCTGCAATGTTTACCAGAACATGAAAGATTCAGTACGAAACTAAATACCATGAATACAAACCATGAAGAAATAGTAAAACAGTCAATACAAGAAGAAAAAAGTTCACTTCAAAACGACCTAAAACAGTATCACTTGAACAAAATGTGTCTAAGTATCACTTGAACTTTCAAAACGACCTAAAACAGCTTACGTTGAGATTCGTAACTCATAACCTACGAAAAAAGTTCAAATAGTGTGAAAAAAGCACTACAAGACCCAAAATGGCTACCAAGTGTGTAATTGTAACAAACTTAGTTCAAACCAACCTAGAACGTGCTCAAAACGTGTCTAGGTATTACTTGAGTTTTCAAAACGACCTAGCAAATCCTAAATGTAGGTTCGTAATGATCTACCAAAAAGGTTGAAAAAAGCATTTCAAGACCAAAAATGACAACCAAGTGCAACAAAATCAATCTAACCTAAAATGTATTCAAAACATGTGTACGTATCACTTAAACTTTCAAAACCACCAAACAATGCTTAAGTGTAAGTTTGTAACTCACAACCTACCAAAATTTCAAAAAGTGTAAGAAAAGCACTTCAAGACCCAAAATGGCAACGAAGTATGTAAGTGCAACGGACTTAGTTTCAAGCCATCCTAAAAAGAGTGCAAAACGTGTCTAAGATTTCAAACCGACCAAACAATACTCAAGCGTAAGTTCGTAACTCACAACCTAAAAAAATTTCAAAAAGTGTGAAAAAAAGTACTTCAAGACCCAACATTTCAATCCAATGTGTAAGTGCAACAAACTTAGTTTCAAACCAACGCAAAATGTGTTTAAAACGACCTAACAATCGTTAAGTGTAAGTTCGTAACTCACAAACTAACAAAAAAATCAAAATGCGTGAAAAATGCACTTTGAGACCTAAAATGGCAACCAAGTATGCAAGTGAAACAAACTTAGTCTTAAACAAATCTAAAAAAATTTCAAACCGTGTTTAAGTATCACTTGAACTTTCAGAACGACCTAAGAATGTTTATTTGTAAATTCATCACTCATAACCTACCAAAAAGTTCAAGAAGTATGGAAAAAAAGGAAACACTACACGACCCAAAATGGCAACCAAGTGCGCAAGTGCAACAAACTTAGTTCCAAACCAACCTAAAAAGTGGTCAAGGCGTGTCTAAGTATCACTTGGACTTTCAAAACAACCTAACAAAGTTTAAGTGTAAGTTGGTAACCCATAGCCTACCAAAAAGTTCAAAAAGTGTGAAAAGGGCACTTCAAGACCGAAAATGGCAACCAATTGGATAAGGTCAACAAACTTAGTTTCGAACTAACCTAAACCGAGTTTAAAACGTGTCTAAGTATCACTTGAACTTTCAAAATGTCCTAAAACAGCTTACGTGTAGGATCGTAACTCATAACCTACGAAAAAAGTTCAAATATTGTGAAAAAAGCACTACAATCCCCAAAATGGCAACCAAGTGTGTAAGTGCAACAAACTTAGTTCAAACCAACCTAAAACGTGCTCAAAACGTGTCTATGTATTACTTGAGTTTTCAAAACGATTTAGCAAATCCTAAGTGTAAGTTCGTAACTCATAATCTACCAAAAAGTTTGAAAAAAGCATTTCAAGACCAAAAATGACAACCAAGTGCAACAAACTCAATCTAACCTAAAATGTATTCAAAACGTGTGTAACTATCACTTGAATTTTCAAAACAACCAAACAATGCTTAAGGGTAAGTTTGTAACTCACAACCTACCAAAATTTCAAAAAGTGTGAAAAAGGTACTTCGAGACCCAAAACGGCAACGAAGTATGTAAGTGCAATGAACTTAGTTTCAAGTTATCTTAAAAAGAGTTCAAAATGTGTCTAAGCTTTCAAACGGACCAAACAATACTCAAGCGTAAGTTCGTGACTCACAACCTACCAAAATTTCAAAAAGTGTGGAAAAAAGCACTTGGAGACCCAACATGTCAATCAAATGTCTAAACAAGCTTAGTTCCAAACAAACACAAAATGTGTTTGAAACGACCTAACAGTGCTTAAGTGTAAGTTCGTAACTCACAAACTAACAAAAAGTTCAAAATGAGTGAAAATGCACTTTGAGACCTAAAATGGCAACCAATTGTGCAAGTGAAACAAACTTAGTGTTAAACAAATCTAAAAAATGTGCTTAAAACTACTCTAAAGCACACACAAACACTCTCCATCTCACTCTCTATCTGCCCTGTTTCCAATTTAATCCGGTATTCATTTGGGGTTATTGTAGGTTCATATTTAGAAATAGTCATTCATGTTGTGATGCAAAATCCCTTTTATGTATCTAAAACTAAAATCACGAAAATCATCTTGGACATGCAGCACAACAAACTAAATTTCCATGGGAAGCCTTTGCTAACAAAATGGTAGACAATAATTACTCAAACAAGAGAGAAGGACTATAATTAATTAACAGAAGTACAAATCAATATAGGTGCACAACCACCAAACAAGAGAGAAGGAACAATAAACTTCAATAACAAAAGAAAGGTAGTATCAGGACTATCCTTACTTGTTATCGAAGAAGATACCTTGGCTCCGGTAAGCCCAATGCTCTGCCTTACAACGTTCAATTACCTCAGTACTGCAGCGTTTCTTCAAAGTTTGGGAATCTACCTAAAACATAAATATATATTCCAACTTGAAAACCTCCATGTCAGAAACTTTACTTTATTTATCAAACCAGATGCTATGCAAGAATTAGTTAGCAGATATACAACATAAATAGTAATGATATTCTTTGGGGAGGGGATAAAAGCATCTTTCATCTTAGAAATAAGCTTAGCAGTTAGCACTAACCTTTATATAAGAAGTTAACACCGGTTTGATTGCTTCTTAAAGTTCAGCTACGAAATTTGGTAAAGAGAAAGACCTAATCCATAATGTTAAAGAGGAAAAGACCAAGTCAGATTCCTTTATTCAAACAGGTTAGTATCACAGCACCAAAGGAAAAAACTTACGGACCTCTACGACGAATTTCCTTGAATGATGTAGCAGCATTTGATGCTTGAAACGCGGTTTCATTTATGCTGTGAAAAATAAGATCGATAAATAAAACTTTTGGCTACAATTAGCCACAGAAACATAAAGCTGTGACAGGAAAACAAAAGCTAACAGATAATTAACTATACAGTTTGTAGGCAAAATACCAAATAGCCCATAATCAAGATCACAACTCAAGCAGACAATAATGTGTAGTTTATCATTTCCATCCAAATAATTCAATCATAAATAAGGTCAAATGGCCAAAGAATATGGCCTTTCACATAAATACTTACTCCTGAATTTTTTGAACGATAATGTTATCGCTTCTCTCCCACGTTTCACGAAGGCCCTCAGCCATCTGCCAATTCCAATATAAGAAAATTATTTTACATATTATATTAAACATTGAAAATTCTTTTACATATTTTTTTTTTTTATGTATTCCTATTGAAGAATCTCATTTGAGCATTTTGTGGTCAATTTGACTTGACAGAAACAGCAGAACTTTCAATTAGAAGGAAGCAAGATGCCCAGTTTTTTTGAACTGCGGTTTTTTTTTTTTTGTTTTTGCTTTAACTTGCTGTAAATTGGAGATGTTTTCCATAACTGCTTCGGCTTGGAGCCCTCTCTCTACTCCTTATGTAATTTCAAGAAATAGATAAAATCCAAGTTAAACTAGATAAGTGGAAAAGATATTGTCTCTTTAGTGGAGGTTGGGACACACTTTGTAAGTCGGTTTTTTCACATATACCTACACACTATATGTCTATATTCTTAATGCCAGAAAAGATGATTCATAAAGTGATTAATTGGAAGGTGGTGTCTTGTTCGCAAGAGGATGGTGGAATCGGCGTCGATGGTGCAACGTTAAAAAAATGCAACCTTCTTGCTAAATGGGGATGGAGATTTATAAATGAAAAGAATTCCCTTTGGGCTAAAGTGGTGAAGAGTATCCATGGAGAAAGTTAATTTGGATGGCATACTAAAGTAGCAGTGGTTAGTTTCGGACAAGATGAAATCGATTGGTACCGTTGGAGTAACCATAGAAAGAAGGTGGAAGGATGGGAAGATTTGAAGGTAAGGATGTTTGAATTTTTTCGAGATTCTGGGCAGAAGAGCTTAGGTGCAAGGCTGATTCGAATAGAACAAGATGGATCCTATAATGATCATGTCAAGAAATTCGTACAATATTCTGCACCACTACTGCACATGGCTGAAAGCGTGCTCTTAGATGCATTCGTGACTGGTCTAGAACCGGCTCTTCAAGCAGAAGTTATTAGTAGACATCCTCAAACCTTAGAGGAATGTATGAAGGAGGCACAACTGGTAAGTGGCAGAAACCTAGCCTTGAAATTAGCCAAGGCAGAATGGGTAAACAGTGTGACTAGGGAAGGAGGAGGCTCAAGCAAGGGACAAAGCAGTCAAGATAAAAGTTCACCAAAGAAGACTGAGTTCCCCATGAAGCAAGTCACTATTCCCATTAAAGGAAACTACCAGAAAAATGAACCTCCAGTTAAAAGACTCTTGGACACGGAATTCAGAGCAAGATTGGACAAGGGTTTGTGTTTTTAGATGCAGTGAGAAGTACTCACCGGGACACCGATGCAAGATGAGAGAGAAAAGGGAATTAATGTTATTTATACTTAACGAAGAAGAGAGTGGCGGGGAGGAAGTCAAAATGGAAGAGACCGAAGAAGTAATGGAGCTGAACCAGTTAGTTGTTGCTGAAACCACCGAAATTGAATTGAAGACACTCACGGGGTTAACATCCAAAGGGACATATAACTGAGGGGCATGTAAAAGGAAGGAGGTGGTGATTCTCGTCGACAGTGGAGCTACGAACAACTTCATCCATGAAGCAGTGGCAATGGAAGGAGGGTTGAACATTGAACCCGGTACACAATTTGGAGTGACTATTGGAGACGGGACCCGCTGTAAAGGGAAAGGTATTTGCAGAAAGGTGGAACTGAGATTGAAAGAAATGACAGTTATAACTGATTTTCTAGTGGTGGAACTAGGAAATATTGACGTGATTTTAGGGATGCAATGGCTAGATACCACCGGCACAATGAAGGTACATTGGCCATCATTAACCATGACCTTTTGGGCAAAAGACAAGCAAATCGTGTTAAGAGGAGATCCATCCTTAGTGAAACCTGAATGTTCTTTGAAGACATTGGAAAAAACGTGGGATATAGTGTAAGACCTCCAATTATTCATACATATCAAAGGAGGGGCAGAAAAGTAATTGGACAAATTAATAATGAGGAAGGAAAAAGAGGAGGAGATCGTGCAGGTGGGGCCCAGGCACAGAAATAAGAGAAAGATGAGAGAAGGAATATAAATAGGTTTTTTAGGTCTAGGGAGGTAGGTTTTATTTTTATCCTGAAGTTGGCGGCTGCTTAGCCTAGAGGAATATCCAGTCTTTCCCTAGAGGAAGCTGGGTTTGTCTTCATTATTCCTTGTTTTTCTTGAATCTTTATGTTTTTCTGTACTCATTTTGGCTATATATAAATAAAGATAGCAGAGGGCTATCTTTGTTTTTGGCCATTGTAAGGGAGAAATAGTGAAGTAAGCAAGTTGAATCCTTATATATTGGTATCAGAGCCTCCACACTGGGGGTGATCACGCGTCTGATGGCTCAAAGACAGATAGAAGATCGGGTAGAAGGTACTGAAAAGGAAATTATGAGTCTGAAGGAGATGATGCTGGAAATGAAGAAATCGATGGATCGAATGACAGGCGAGCTAAGAGAAAACCATGGTGCTAAGAAAAAAGAAGAAGCAGGGACTAACGGACGACATCAGGTTGAAACTGAAGGGAAAACTGGAAGAGGCCGGAACCACAGTCGAGTCGGGTGGAAGCAGCGCAGACCGAAGTAAGTACAAAAAATTAGAAATGCCACTGTTTACAGGGGTGAACCCTGAATCCTGGGCGTACCGAGCAGAACATTTTTTTGATATAAATGACTTACCGGAAGCTGAGAAGGTCAAAGTAGCAGTCGTGAGTTTTGGACAGGAAGAGGTAGACTGGTTTAGATGGAGTAATCGTAGAAAGAGGGTGGAATCTTGGGAGGACTTGAAGGAAAGGATGTTTGATTTCTTTAATGATACAGGACAGCAGAGCTTGGGGGCAAGATTAATCCGTATTAAGCAAGAAGTCTCATACAGCGAGTACGTTAAGAAGTTTGTTACATACTCAGCCCCCCTCCCGGACATGGCAGAAAGTGTTCTGCTGGATGCGTTTTTAACGGGTCTGGAACCCTCACTGCAAGCGGAAGTAATCAGCAGACACCCTCAAACTTTAGAGGAATGTATGAAGGAAGCTCAGCTGGCGAATGATAGGAATATAGCATTAAAACTGGCGATGGAAGAGTTGGATATAGTTGAGCCCAAAAGGAATGAGAACAGCAGCAAATTTCAAGGAAAAAATGAGAAGACAGAAAGTAAAAAGACAGAGTTTGTGATGAAGCAGGTAACTATTCCATTGAAAAATGATTACCAGAAAAAAGATCTCCCAATTAAACGGCTGTCGGATACGGAATTTAGAGCAAGGCTGGATAAGGGGCTTTGTTTCAGATGTAATGAAAAGTACGCCCCAGGCCATCGATGTAAAGGGAGAGAAAAAAGAGAGTTGATGCTCCTTATACTAAATGAGGAAGAAGACCACAAAAGGGAAGAGGATACAGAGGATGAGGCAAGCGAAGTAATAGAACTGAATCATCTGGAATTGAATATGGATAACCCTATTGAATTGAGGTTGATCACGGGAGTTACATCAAAGGGGACGATGAAATTAAAAGGACATGTGAACGGAAGGGAAGTAGTTATTCTGATTGACAGCGGGGCGACCAATAACTTCATCAGCTAAGTGTTGGTAGATGAACTACAGCTGAGCATCGATCCGGGAACTCGTTTTGGAGTTACCATTGGGAATGACAACCAATGTGAAGGAAGTGGGATTTGCAAGAGGGTGAAGGTGAAGTTAAAAGAGTTAACAATCGTAGCAGATTTCCTAGCGGTAGAGTTAGGAACGGTAGACTTGGTGCTTGGGATGCAATGGCTAGATTCGACAGGAACCATGAAGGTTCACTGGCCATCCCTAACCATGACGTTTTGGATGAAGGGTAGAAGAATAATCCTAAAAGGTGACCCTTCTCTAACGAAGTCAGAATGTTCATTGAGAACCTTAGAGAAAACGTGGCAATCCGGGGACCAAGGATTCCTCTTGGAATTCCAAAACTATGAAGTAAACTATGAAGGAGAATCGGAAACAGAAGCTGAATTGAAGGGAAGGAAGAAGGATTACCCATGGTTCAGCGATTGCTCGAGCAATATGCAGATGTCTTTAGGTTGCCCACGGTTTACCGCCAAGGAGAGCCATAGACCATCGCATTCTGACCGTGGCCGATCAGAAACCAATTAATGTAAGACCATATAAGTATGGCCATGTACAAAAGGAAGAGATTGAAAAATTGGTGTTAGAAATGTTACAAGCTGGGGTGATTCGTCCAAGCCGCAGCCCATATTCGAGCCCGGTCCTCTTAGTGAAGAATAAAGATGGAGGGTGGAGATTTTGTGTAGATTACAGGAAACTCAATCAAGTAACGGTGGCTGATAAATTTCCAATTCCCGTGATCGAAGAACTCTTAGATGAACTTCATGGTGCGACAGCTTTCTCAAAGTTAGACCTTAAATCTGGATACCACCAGATTAGGATGAGGGAGGAAGATGTGGAGAAAACAGCTTTCCACACGCATGAAGGACATTATGAGTTCTTGGTGATGCCTTTCGGCCTTACGAATGCTCCTGCCACCTTCCAATCTCTCATGAACGAGGTGTTCAAACCATTCCTTCGAAGGTGTGTCCTGGTTTTTTTTTATGACATTCTAGTTTATAGTGTGGACATAGATGAACACATGAAACATTTAGGAATGGTTTTTGCTATCTTGAGGGACCATGAATTGTTTGCAAATAGGTCTAAATGTGTCATTGCTCATTCCCAAGTTCAATATTTGGGTCATCTGATTTCCAGCAGAGGAGTGGAGGCTGATGAGGACAAGATTCGCAGTATGGTAAATTGGCCACGGCCGAAAGATATAACTGGGCTGAGGGGATTCCTTGGACTGACTGGGTATTATAGAAGATTTGTGAAAAGCTATGGAGAAATAGCTGCACCCTTAACCAAATTACTTCAGAAAAATGCATTCCATTGGAATGAGGAAGCTACAATAGCGTTTGACCAGCTGAAGCTAGCAATGACAACCTTACCGGTATTAGCATTGCCGGATTGGTCTCAGCCCTTCACAATCGAAACTGATGCTTCAGGAGTAGGTTTAGGTGCAGTTTTATCACAAGATGGTCATCCCATCGCATTCTTCAGCCAGAAACTGTCCCCAAGGGCCCAGGGTAAGTCGATCTATGAAAGGGAATTGATGGCGGTTGTCCTTTCGGTGCAAAAATGGAGACATTATCTCCTGGGCAGAAAGTTCACAATTGTTTCAGATCAGAAGGCTCTGAAATTTCTGTTAGAACAGAGGGAAGTTCAGCCTCAATTCCAAAAGTGGCTCACAAAACTTTTGGGGTATGACTTTGAGATCTTATACCAGCCGGGTCTGCAGAATAAGGTGGCGGATGCTCTCTCAAGGAAGGACCATTCGGTGGAGTTAAATACAATGACAACCACAGGCATAGTTGATATAGAGATAATAGAGAAGGAAGTTGAAATGGATCAAGAACTTCAGAAAATTATTGCCGAACTTAAGGGAGAGGTGGATCAAGGTGGGAAATACCAGTGGAACAATGGCAGGCTGCTATATAAAGGAAGGATGGTGCTGCCCGAAATTCCTCCCTCATTCCGAGTCTTCTACACACGTTCCATGATTCCATATTAGGAGGGCACTCGGGATTCTTGAGAACCTATAAAAGAATGAGTGGGGAACTATTTTGGAAAGGAATGAAGGCTGATATCAAGAGATATGTAGAAGAATGTGACACTTGTCAACGTAATAAGTTCGAAGCTACTAAGCCTGCGGGAGTTCTGCAACCCATTCCTATCCCGACAAGATATTGGAGGATTGGACCATGGATTTTATTGAAGGGCTGCCAATAGCAGGAGGTTACAACGTGATTATGGTAGTCGTCGACCGCCTAAGTAAGTACTCCTACTTCTTGCCTCTGAAACACCCGTACACAGCCAAGCAAGTGGCTTCAATTTTTTTGGAAAAAGTGGTCAGCAAACATGGAATACCCAAGTCCATTATTACCGACCGTGATAAGATCTTCCTTAGCAATTTCTGGAAGGAGTTGTTCACTACCATGGGCACCATTTTGAAGAGAAGCACGGCATTCCATCCCCAAACCGATGGACAAACCGAGAGGGTAAACAGATGCCTAGAGACCTATTTGAGATGCTTTTGCAATGAACAACCGAAGAAATGGGATAAACTGATCCCTTGGGCGGAATTATGGTATAACACAACCTTCCACGCATCCACCAAAACTACTCCTTACCAATCTGTTTTTGGAAGAACTCCCCCGCCACTGCTGTCATATGGATGGAAGCAATCTCCTAACAATGACGTAGAAGTCATGTTGAAGGAGAGAGATTTAGCACTCAATGCACTGGAGGAAAACCTATGCATAGCACAAAATAGAATGAAGAAAATGGCAGACCGAAACCGCAGGGAGCTCAAATTCAAAATTGGGGATGAAGTGTATTTGAAACTACGACCCTATCGACAAAGATCACTAGCTCGGAAGAAATGTGAAAAGCTATCCCCAAAATTTTATGGGCCGTATGAGGTTATTGAAGAGATAGGAGAGGTCGCTTATCGATTGCAACTACCGCCCGAGGCCGCCATTCACAATGTCTTTCACGTGTCTCAACTGAAACTGAAGTTGGGAAAACAACATGTATTCCAGCAACAACAGCCTATACTAACTGAGGATTTTGAACTACAATTGTGGCCGGAAAACGTGCTGGGAATAAGGTGGAACAAGGAGCTAGGAGGCAATGAGTGGCTGATCAAATGGAAGAACTTACCAGACAGTGAAGCAACGTGGGAATCAGTTTACCTATTGAATCAGCAGTTCCCTCAGTTTCACCTTGAGGACAAGGTGAACTTGGAGCCCCGGGGTATTGTAAGACCTCCAATTATTCATACATATCAAAGGAGGGGCAGAAAAGTTACTGGACAAATTAATAATGAGGAAGGAAAAAGAGGAGGAGATCCTGCAGGTGGGGCCCAGGCACAGAAATAAGAGAAAGATGAGAGAAGGAATATAAATAGGTTTTTTAGGTCTAGGGGAGGTAGGTTTTATTTTTATCCTGAAGTTGGCGGCTGCTTAGCCTAGATGAATATCCAGTCTTTCCCTAGAGGAAGCTGGGTTTGTCTTTATTATTCCTTGTTTTTCTTGAATCTTTATGTTTTTCTGTACTCATTTTGGCTATATATAAATAAAGATAGCAGAGGGCTACCTCTGCTTTTGGCCATTGTAAGGGAGAAATAGTGAAGTAAGCAAGTTGAATCCTTACATATAGAAGATCAAGGCTTCCTCTTAGAATTCCAGAATTATGAGATGGAAGTAGAGAATGAATATGAACTGGGGACAAGATTAAAAGGAGATGAGGAGGAAATATCTATGATCCGATCCCTGCTCAAGTATTATGCGGAGATATTTGAGACACCGAAGAAATTACCTCCAAAAAGAGCTATTGATCACCGAATATTAACCCTACCTGACCATAAACCTATCAACGTAAGACCTTACAAATACGGTCATGTGCAGAAAGAAGAAATAGAAAAACTGGTGGTCGAGATGCTTCAAGCAGGGGTTATTCGCCCTAGTCATAGCCCTTACTCCAGCCCGGTGTTGTTAGTGAAGAAAAAAGATGGTGGATGGAGATTTTGTGTCGATTACCGCAAGTTAAATCAGGCGACAGTATCGGATAAGTTCCCAATTCCTGTGATAGAGGAATTATTAGATGAGCTGAATAGGGCAACGGTTTTCTCGAAATTAGATCTGAAATCTGGTTATCACCAGATTAGAATGAAAGAGGAAGATGTGGAGAAAACTGTGTTCCGCACACATGAAGGGCACTATGAGTTTCTAGTAATGCCGTTTGGTCTCACGAATGCTCTGGCAACCTTCCAATCTTTGATGAACCAGGTATTTAAACCTTTCCTTCGGCGCTGTGTTTTGGTGTTCTTTGATGATATACTGGTTTATAGTGCGGATATAGATGAACACGCAAAGCATTTGGGCATGGTATTCAATGTTTTGAAGTATAACCAGCTGTTTGCTAACAAAAAAAAATGCGTTATAGCCCATTCTCAAATACAGTACTTGGGACATATGATATCCAAAAGAGGAGTTGAGGCAGATGAGGATAAGATCAAGAAGATGATTAATTGGCCACCACCAACGAATATATCTGGTCTGCGGGGCTTCTTAGGACTGACAGGATATTATAGGAGGTTTGTCAAGGGTTATGGAGAGATCGCTGCACCGCTAACCAAGTTATTACAGAAGAATGCTTTTAAGTGGAATGAAGAAGCAAATACTGCCTTCGAAAATTTGAAGCTAGCAATGACTACTCTACCAGTGTTGGCATTACCAGATTGGAACATTCCCTTTATTATCGAAACTGATGCATCTGGCGTAGGGTTAGGAGCGGTGATCTCTCAAAATGGCCACCCGATTGCCTTTTTCAGTCAGAAGTTATCCACAAGGGCTCAAAACAAATCCATCTATGAAAGAGAGTTGATGGCTGTAGTTCTATCAGTTCAAAAATGGAGGCATTATTTGCTGGGCAGGAAGTTCACCATACTTTCAGATCAAAAGGCTCTTAAATTCTTGCTTGGACAGAGAGAGGTACAGCCCCAATTCCAGAAATGGTTGACAAAGCTCCTTGGATATGATTTCGAGATTTTATATCAACCCGGACATCAGAACAAGGCAGCGGACGCCCTATCTAGAATGGAGCAACCGGTGGAGCTGCACAGCTTGACAACTACTGGAATCATTGATGTGAAACTAATCGAGCAGGAAGTTGAGAATGATGCTGAACTTAAGAAAATTATGGAAAATCTGAAGAAAAATGCAGAAGAAGGAAGCAAGTTTCAAGTGGAAAAAGGAAGATTGCTCTATAAGGGGAGAATGGTAGTATCTCAAACTTCTACACTTATACCCAAGATCCTACATACTTTCCACGATTCTATCCTCGGGGACATTCTGGATTTTTAAGAACTTACAAGAGGATCAGTGGAGAACTATATTGGAGGGGTATGAAGGCTGAAATAAAGAAATATGTGGAACAATGCGAGATCTGCCAGAGAAACAAATACGAAGCAACCAAACCAGCTGGGGTACTTCAACCAATTCCAATTCCTGACAGAATCTTAGAAGATTGGACCATGGACTTTATTGAGGGGTTGCCACTAGCTGGAGGGGTTAATGTGATCATGGTGGTAGTTGATCGGCTGAGTAAGTATTCTTACTTTATATCATTGAGACATCCGTTTTCAGCCAAGCAAGTTGCTTCCATATTCATCGACAGAATAGTAAGCAAGCACGGCATTCCTAAGTCGATTATCACAGATCGGGATAAAATCTTTCTTAGTAATTTTTGGAAGGAACTGTTTGCAACCATGGGAACTATTCTAAAGAGGAGTACCGCGTTTCACCCACAAACTGATGGGCAGACAGAAAGGGTAAATAGATGTCTCGAAACTTATCTGCGATGCTTCTGTAATGAACAACCAAAAAAATGGGATAGACTGATTCCATGGGCAGAATTGTGGTATAATACCACCTTCCATGCATCCACCAAAATGACCCCTTTCCAGACGGTATACCGCAGACCGCCTCCTCCCCTGTTATCCTATGGTTACAAGAAAACTCCTAATAATGAGGTTGACACGCTGCTGAAGGAACGTGACTTAGCCATCAATGCCTTAAAAGAACACCTGTGTGTAGCCTAGAACAGGATGAAGAAAATGGCTGATCGAAATAGAAGAGAGTTAAAATTTAAGGTAGGAGATGAAGTCTACTTGAAATTGAGACCTTACCGGCAACGCTCCTTGGCTCGGAAGAAGTGTGAAAAGTTAGCACCTAAATATTACGGACCCTACAAAATTACTGAAGAAATAGGAGCAGTTGCGTACAGATTGATGTTACCGCCGGAAGCCAGTATCCACAATGTGTTCCATATTTCTCAGTTAAAACTGAAACTGGGTAGTCAACAAGCTGTTCAACACCAGCAACCTAGGCTAACGGAAGAGTTTGAGTTACAATTATGGCCGGAAACAGTGTTGGGAGTCCGTTGGAATCGGGAATTGGGAGGAAATGAATGGTTACTTAAGTGGAAAGGGCTGCCGGACAGTGAAACAACTTGGGAATCTGTTTTCCAAATGAACCAACAATTCCCTGACTTTCACCTTGAGGACAAGGTGAACCTGGAACCGAGGGGTATTGTAAGGCCCCCTATTATCCATACATACAAAAGGAGGGGTAAAAACGTAAAAGCTCACGCAGCAGAAAAGGGGAGAATATTAGGAAAAGAACATGAGAGTGGGGCCCACGGGAAGAATGAGAAAAGAGCTATAAATAAGGCCTTATCGGGATTGGGGGCTAGGTTAACTTTTTGTCTTCATTTGGTCTGTAGAGGCTGCTAGGTCTAGGAAGGACTACTATCTTTTCCTGGGGAGGTTTGACATGATATTATCATCTTTATTGCTTTCTTTTATATTTCCTTCTACTGTATCTTTTGGCATTTATATATAAATAAAGATCTACAGAGTGTTGTCTCTGTTTGCCAACTGTTTGGGTAATTTAGTATTTTATTTGTGGAGTCTCTACAAAATTATAGCAATTCATTGCAAATAAGATGCAGTACCTTGATTTTATGGTTAAAGGTTCCAATTGTTTTTTCTTTTTAAGCTCTTATTTGGAAGAGATTCACCTGTTACAAGTTGAAATGTGAGTTGGAAAAATTGGACAAGAAGTTATAACCTTACAAGAAAATGATCCTTATAGAGAGAACTAACTTGATTCAAGCAAAATATCTTCAAGAACAAAATTGCAATTACACGAACACTTATTAACACAAATAAAAAATGCAAATCAGACTATTGAGTACAATGAAATACAACATGATAACAAGACAGAGATGCAACATATACATAAACATACAAATCAGAAAAGAAGTTGATTCTTGACAACAAAGTAAAATAAATACAAAACATAATAAATTTCTATGACCATTAGGACTCTGTAGAGAAATACCTACTTTCGACATAAGCATTTCATCAAATTCCATCAAAAGCGGAGAGGTTGCCCATGCAAGCTCTGATACCAGGCAATCTCGACGCGCATTTTACTTTACCTAAGCAGCTGGCTTGACTCCCTCTTTTTTTTCTCCCTCCCTCTCTACCGGCTGCCGTGCTAGGTGAAGAACTAAAAGGACCTACTAGGCGGGGTCGGGTTTTGCTTAGGCAAGAAAAGCGGAGAGGATCCCCACGAAAACTCTGAAACCGGGGGATCTCGGCACGCATTTTACTTGACCTAAGCGGCTGGCTTGGCTCCCTCTTTTTTTCTCTCTCCCTCTCTACAGGCTGCCATGCTGAGTGAAGAACTCTAAGAACCTACTAGGCGGGGTCGGGTTTTGCTTAGGCAAGAAAAGCGGAGAGAATCCCCACGAAAATTCTGAAACCGGGGATCTCGGCGCGCATTTTACTTGACCTAAGCGGCTGGCTTGGCTCCCTCTTTTTTTTTCTCTCCCTCTCTACCGGCTGCCATGATGGGTGAAGAACTCTAAGAACCTACTAGGCGGGTCGGGTTTTGCTTAGGCAAGAAAAGCGGAGAGGATCCCCACGAAAATTCTGAAACCGGGGGATCTCGGCACGCATTTTACTTGACCTAAGCGGCTGGCTTGGCTCCCTCTTTTTTTTCTCTCTCCCTCTCTACCGGCTGCCATGATGGGTGAAGAACTCTAAGACCTACTAGGCGGGGTCGGTTTTGCTTAGGCAAGAAAAGCGGAGAGGATCCCCACGAAAATTCTGAAACCGGGGGATCTCGGCGCGCATTTTACTTGACCTAAGCGGCTGGCTTGGCTCCCTCTTTTTTTTCTCTCTCCCTCTCTACCGGCTGCCATGCTGGGTGAAAAACTCTAAGGACCTACTAGGCGGGTCGGGTTTTGCTTAGGCAAGAAAAGCGGAGAGGATCCCCACGAAAATTCTGAAACCGGGGGATCTCGGCGCGCATTTTACTTGACCTAAGCGGCTGGCTTGGCTCCCTCTTTTTTTTCTCTCTCCCTCTCTACCGGCTGCCATGCTGGGTGAAAACTCTAAGGACCTACTAGGCGGGTCGGGTTTTGCTTAGGCAAGAAAAGCGGAGAGGATCCCCACGAAAATTCTGAAACCGGGGATCTCGGCGCGCATTTTACTTGACCTAAGCGGCTGGCTTGGCTCCCTCTTTTTTTTCTCTCTCCCTCTCTACCGGCTGCCATGCTGGGTGAAAAACTCTAAGGACCTACTAGGCGGGTCGGGTTTTGCTTAGGCAAGAAAAGCGGAGAGGATCCCCACGAAAATTCTGAAACCGGGGGATCTCGGCGCGCATTTTACTTGACCTAAGCGGCTGGCTTGGCTCCCTCTTTTTTTTTCTCTCCCTCTCTACCGGCTGCCATGCTGGGTGAAAAACTCTAAGGACCTACTAGGCGGGTCGGGTTTTGCTTAGGCAAGAAAAGCGGAGAGGATCCCCACGAAAATTCTGAAACCGGGGGATCTCGGCGCGCATTTTACTTGACCTAAGCGGCTGGCTTGGCTCCCTCTTTTTTTTCTCTCCCCTCTCTACCGGCTGCCATGCTGGGTGAAAAACTCTAAGGACCTACTAGGCGGGTCGGGTTTTGCTTAGGCAAGAAAAGCGGAGAGGATCCCCACGAAAATTCTGAAACCGGGGATCTCGGCGCGCATTTTACTTGACCTAAGCGGCTGGCTTGGCTCCCTCTTTTTTTTTCTCTCCCTCTCTACCGGCTGCCATGATGGGTGAAAACTCTAAGGACCTACTAGGCGGGTCGGGTTTTGCTTAGGCAAGAAAAGCGGAGAGGATCCCCACGAAAATTCTGAAACCGGGGGATCTCGGCGCGCATTTTACTTGACCTAAGCGGCTGGCTTGGCTCCCTCTTTTTTTTTCTCTCCCTCTCTACCGGCTGCCATGCTGGGTGAAAAACTCTAAGGACCTACTAGGCGGGTCGGGTTTTGCTTAGGCAAGAAAAGCGGAGAGGATCCCCACGAAAATTCTGAAACCGGGGGATCTCGACGCGCATTTTACTTGACCTAAGCGGCTGGCTTGGCTCCCTCTTTTTTTTTTCTCTCTCTCTCTACCGGCTGCCATGATGGGTGAAAAACTCTAAGGACCTACTAGGCGGGTCGGGTTTTGCTTAGGCAAGAAAAGCGGAGAGGATCCCCACGAAAATTCTGAAACCGGGGATCTCGGCGCGCATTTTACTTGACCTAAGCGGCTGGCTTGGCTCCCTCTTTTTTTTTCTCTCCCTCTCTACCGGCTGCCATGCTGGGTGAAAAACTCTAAGGACCTACTAGGCGGGTCGGGTTTTGCTTAGGCAAGAAAAGCGGAGAGGATCCCCACGAAAATTCTGAAACCGGGGGATCTCGGCGCGCATTTTACTTGACCTAAGCGGCTGGCTTGGCTCCCTCTTTTTTTTCTCTCTCCCTCTCTACCGGCTGCCATGCTGGGTGAAAAACTCTAAGGACCTACTAGGCGGGTCGGGTTTTGCTTAGGCAAGAAAAGCGGAGAGGATCCCCACGAAAATTCTGAAACCGGGGGATCTCGGCCGCATTTTACTTGACCTAAGCGGCTGGCTTGGCTCCCTCTTTTTTTTCTCTCCCCTCTCTACCGGCTGCCATGATGGGTGAAGAACTCTAAGGACCTACTAGGCGGGTCGGGTTTTCTTAGGCAAGAAAAGCGGAGAGGATCCCCACGAAAATTCTGAAACCGGGGGATCTCGGCGCGCATTTTACTTGACCTAAGCGGCTGGCTTGGCTCCCTCTTTTTTTTCTCTCTCCCTCTCTACCGGCTGCCATGTGGGTGAAAAACTCTAAGGACCTACTAGGCGGGTCGGGTTTTGCTTAGGCAAGAAAAGCGGAGAGGATCCCCACGAAAATTCTGAAACCGGGGATCTCGGCGCGCATTTTACTTGACCTAAGCGGCTGCCTTGGCTCCCTCTTTATTTTCTCTCACCCTCTCTACCGGCTGCCATGATGGGTGAAGAACTCTAAGACCTACTAGGCGGGTCGGGTTTTGCTTAGGCAAGAAAAGCGGAGAGGATCCCTCACGAAAATTCTGAAACCGGGGGATCTCGGCGGCATTTTACTTGACCTAAGCGGCTGGCTTGGCTCCCTCTTTTTTTTTCTCTCCCCTCTCTACCGGCTGCCATGCTGGGTGAAAAACTCTAAGGACCTACTAGGCGGGTCGGGTTTTGCTTAGGCAAGAAAAGCGGAGAGGATCCCCACGAAAATTCTGAAACCGGGGGATCTCGGCGCGCATTTTACTTGACCTAAGCGGCTGGCTTGGCTCCCTCTTTTTTTTCTCTCCCTCTCTACCGGCTGCCATGATGGGTGAAGAACTCTAAGAACCTACTAGGCGGGGTCGGGTTTTGCTTAGGCAAGAAAAGCGGAGAGGATCCCCACGAAAATTCTGAAACCGGGGGATCTCGGCGCGCATTTTACTTGACCTAAGCGGCTGGCTTGGCTCCCTCTTTTTTTTCTCTCTCCCTCTCTACCGGCTGCCATGCTGGGTGAAGAACTCTAGTGACCCACTAGGCGGGGGTCCGGTTTTGCAACTCTAAGCAGCTTGGTCGTATTGTTTTGTTTTTATCGGCTGTTATGTTGGGTGAAGAACTCTAAGAACTTGCCGACTTTGCTTTCTACTTGACCTAACAATCTTATTTTGCTTTCAAACAATCTTATACAAATGTGTATGGCCAAAAGAGGGATTTAAAATTAATATAAAAAAGGCAGTAGAAGATGGCAAAAAAGGGGATTAAAATTGAGATAAAAAAGGCAACCGCACATATTATTATGTACATAATTCACAATATTCAGAAAATGAACCAAGTGTTCTACTCATTTCTAAGCTATCAATATATGCATTTTCAACATATGTAACATATTCAAATAACAAATACAATCACAAATCCGAGCTCTGTTCTCATGGGTTAGGCATATATGCTTTTTTATGCTAAAAAGTGAAGTAGACATGGTACTTATTCTAAGCATAGAGCATTGCAAAAGTTTCTAAATTTTGACATTTTTAGCAAAATTTGCAAAATGAAAATTTCCCAAAGGACATGGAATGTGCAAGGCTACAACCCCACCCCCCACTTAAAAATTTGCATTGTCCTCAAAGCATTTTAAGCAAGATTCTACGGATGGAAAGAAAAAAAAAGGAGAACAGAAGACCTCCCCTTATAACCTAGTTTCTTCATGGAAGCTTGCTTGCAAAGATCCCAAGTTTGGTTATATTTCATTTTCCTTTATTCCTACAAAAAGAAAACAAGAATTTCCTTCGAATTTTATTAAAGAGGTTAAACTAAAAATTTTAGAAAAATGTGCAGAATTGTTTAAGCTCGGTTGCATTTTCTAAGCATCACTTGAATTATTAAAACGACCTAACAAATATTCAATACAAGTTCGTAATTCATAACCTACCAAAAAGTTCAAAAAGATTGTTGTAAATTACATACATCAATAAACTTACTTCAGCATTCATTTGGGGTATTGTACGTTCATATTAAAAAGTAGCCATTCATGTCGTGATGCAAAGGCCCTTTTTATGCATCTAAAACTAAAATCACGAAAATCATCGTGGACATGCAGCACAACAAACTGAATTTCCATGGGAAGCCTTTGTTAACAAAATGGTTGACAATAATTACTCAGACAAGAGAGAATGACTATAATTAATTAACAGAAGTACAAATCAATATAGGTGCACAACCACCAAGCCCCCAACAAAAGGAACAATAAATTTCAATAACAAAAGAAAGGTAGTATCAGGACTATCCTTACTTGTTATCGAAGAAGATACCTTGGCTCCGGTAAGCCCAATGCTCTGCCTTACAACGTTCAATTACCTCAGTACTGCAGCGTTTCTTCAAAGTTTGGGAATCTACCTAAAACATAAATATATATTCCAACTTGAAAACCTCCGATGTCAGAAACTTTACTTTATTTATCAAACCAGATGCTATGCAAGAATTAGTTAGCAGAAATACAACATAAATAATAATGATATTCTTTGGGGAGGGGATAAAAGCATCTTTCATCTTAGAAATAAGCTTAGCAGTTAGCACTAACCTTTATATAAGAAGTTAACACCGGTTTGATTGCTTCTTAAAGTTCAGCTACGAAATCTGGTAAAGAGAAAGACCTAATCCATAATGTTAAAGAGGAAAAGACCAAGTCAGATTCCTTTATTCAAACAGGTTAGTATCACAGCTCCAAAGGAAAAAACTTACGGACCTCTACGACGAATTTCCTTGAATGATGTAGCAGCACCTGATTCTTCAAACACAGTTTCATTTATGCTGTGAAAAATAAGATTGATAAATAAAACTTTCGGCTACAATGAGCCACATAAACATAAAGCTGTGACAGGAAAACAAAAGCTAACAGATAATTAACTATACAGTTTGTAAGCAAAATACCAAATAGCCCATAATCAAGATCACAACTGAAGCAAACAATAATGTGTAGTTTATCATTTCCAACCAAATAATTCAATAACAAATAAGGTCAAATGGCCAAATAATATGTCCTTTCACATAAATATTTACTCCTGAATTTTTTGAAGGATAATGTTACCGCTTCTCTCCCACGTTTCACAAAAATTCTTTTACATATTATATTTTTTTTACATATTCCTATTGAAGAATCTCATTTGAGCATTTTGTGGTCAATTTGACTTGAAAGAAACGGCCAAACTTTCAATAAGAAAGAAGCAAGATGCCCAGTTTTTTTTAACTGCTGTTTTTCTCTTCTTTTTTTTTCTTTAACTTGCTGTAAATTGGAGATGTTTTCCATACCTCGTGTACAGCTTGGAGTTGATCCCACCGAGACGTTTGTCACATCTGGTAGTTCATTTCAGTGCATGCTCAATTTCTTTATATTCAGAAATCTCGGAGTTCCTGGTAACATGAGCTTGCACCAAATATATTCTGGTTTTAGGTGGAGAAGACTGCAAATTTCGTCTATGGAATATCAAGTCTGGAAAACTGATTTTTGAGGATAAGTTTGGTTGATGCTGTTCCCTCAACCATATGCTGGCGAAGGGCTGGAGGAAGTAATTATTGTTCCTTATTGTTTCTTTCTTATTCATGCGCTTCTTCTGCTATATATATTTTTTTCTATTGAACTTATTTTCTTATAAACAATAATTAACACAATCTAATTGGTATCTTATGGATATAAAAGACAGCATGGATCCATATTGGAAGGATTTCAAATTAGTCTACGAACAAAGAATTTGGAAGGATTTGTGATCAACTAAGGAGCTCTCGACTTTCTTAGCTGGAATTTACCTTCCTTGGGTACTTATCGACCAGAGACTGGAAGTAATTGTGCTCTTCGTCCATAGTAGTCATCCAACCAGCAAGGGAAAGACCACGACGCGCAGTGGAATAGGAAAAAGAGCGTCGAGCACAGCCTTCGTGTCACCAGCAATCGTTTTTCCTTTATTGGTAGACCGAAAAGGCTTTGTCAAGCAGGCAGGCATGATTGTCACTCGATCGACAGTTGAGAAATCCAGCGCTGTTAGGACCGGGAGAAGAAGATGGCCGTGAATCGCGATTTTGAGGAAGACGAAGAAGATAAGAGAAGGGGAGAGGACGAGAAAGTAGAGAGAGAGCCGTTAGAGAAGAAGTAGGGGAAGAAATTCTTTTATTTAAAATTCAATTGCATTATTTATTTATTTATTTAATTTCTTTTTATTTATTTATTTAATTTAAATAATATACATAAATTTGCAAATTGGAATATATAGTTATATTACTTATTATAGAATATAAAATGAAAATAGTGATTAGTAGTGATTAGAAGAAACGTCTAAAATAAACAAAAATAATAAATATTCAAAAAAAATATTCTTTTTTTATTTAAATAATACGAAGGCTAGTACCCTTCGGGAAGTGATTGGTCTGTCATATGCTATAAACGGGATTAAACTCCATTTCTCATACTTTCACTCATTGATTAACTCATTGTTAAGATTAGGTTAGGTATATTTCGATTTCACACTAGCCAAGAAATTCAAGAACGATAAATTTTAAAATTTGGGGATAGGGATCAACAAGTTATTGAAAATTTTTTCCTCGCCAAGTAGAATTGCTTTATCAACGATTCGGTGAATGTATCTATGTTCAGTTCGTGTGTGTACATGTATGAATCAAATTCATTTCGTTAGGATGGGGATCATCAATTTAATTAGGGATCGGTCTTATGATGAAACAATTCATTGCATTGATCAAATCCAATATAAAAAACCATTTTACCTATACTCATTAGATAAATCTAGTTCCTCAATGAGCCCTAAGCCCTAAAAGCCCTAAGCCTTAAGCCCTCAGCCCTAAAAGCCTAAGCCCTAAGTCCTAAGCGCCCTAAACGCTGTAAAAGCCCTAAAAGCCAAAGCCCAAGCCCTAAAAGCCCAAAGCCCAAGCCCTAAAAGCACAAGCCCTAAACCTTAAAATCCCAAAAGCCCAAAGCACAAGCCCTAAAAGCCCAAACCCTAATCCCTAAAAGACCTAAAAGCCCTAAGCGCCCTAAAAGCCCTAAGAGCCCAAAGCCCGAGCCCTAAAAGCCCAAGCCATAATCCCTAAGCACTAAGCCAAAGGCCCTAAGCCCTAAAAGCCCCAAAAGCACCAAAAGCCCTAAGCCCTAAAAGCCCTAAAAGCCCTAAGTCCTCCTAAAAGCATTAAGCCCTAAAAGCACTTAGCCATAATCCCTAAAAGCCATAAGCCTTAAAACCTAAAAGCCCTAAGAGCCCTAAAATCCCTAAAAGTCCTAAGCGCCCTAAAAGCCCTAAAAACCCTAAACCCTAAAAGCTATAAGCCCTAAAAGCCCTAAGCGCCTTAAAACCCTCAAGCGCCCTAAAAGCCTAAAGCCCTAAGCCCTAAAAGCCCTAAGCCCTAAAACCTGAAAGCCCTAAGCGCCGTAAAAGCCCTAAAAGTCCTAAAAGCCCTAAAAGGCCAAAGCCCAAGCCCTAAGCCCTAAAATCCCAAGCCCTAAGCCGTAAGCCAAAACCCCTAAGCCCTAAAAGCCCTAAGCCCTAAGCCCTAAAAACCATAAGCCCTAAAATCCCTAAGCCCTAAAACCCAAAGCCCAAGCCATAAAAGCCCAAGCCATAAAAGCCCAAGCCCTAAGCGCCCTAAAAGCCCTAAAAACCCTAAAAACCCTAAACCCTAAAAGCTATAAGCCTTAAAAGCCCTAAGCCCTAAGCCCTAAAACCTAAAAGCCCTAAGCGCCGTAAAAGCCCTAAAAGTCCTAAAAGCCCAAGCCCTAAAAACCCAAGCCCTAAAAGCCCAAGCCCTAAGCCATAAGCCCTAAGCCCTACAAGCCCTAAGCCCTAAGCAATAAAAGCACAAGAACTCAGCCCTAAACCCTAAACCCTAAACCCTAAGCCCTAAGGCCTAAGCCCTAAAAGCCGTAAAAGTCGTAAAAGCCGTAAAAGTCGTAAAAGCCCTAAGCCCTAAGCGCTAAGCCCTAAAAGCCATAAGCCCTAAAAGCCCTAAGCCCTACAACCTAAAAGCCCTAAGCGTCCTAAAAGCCCTAAAAGCCCTAAACGCCCAAAGCCCAAGCCCTAAAGCCCTAAAAGCCTAAGGCTAGCCTAAGCCCTAAAGCCCAAAAAGCCAAAAAGCCTAAGCCCTAAAAGCTAAAAGCCATAAGCGCCCTAAAAGCCCTAAAAGTCCTAAAAGCCCTAAAAGCCCAAAGCCTAAGCTTAAAAGTCATGGCCTTAGCGCAAAAAGCCCTAGACACTAAAAGTCCTGAAGCCAAGGCCCGAGCCTAAAAGGCAAGCCTAATCCTAAGCCCTAAGCCAAACGCCCTAAGCCCTAAAGCCCAAAAGCCCCAAAGCCCTAAATGCCCTAAAAGCCCTAAAAGCCCTAAAATCCCTTATCCCTAAATACCCTTAAAGCCCTAAGCCCTAAGCCCTAAGCCCTAAAAGCGCTAAGCCCTAAGCCCTAAAAGCGCTAAGCCCTAAGCCATAATTCCTAAAAGCCCTAAGCCCTAAAACCTAAAATCCCTAAAAGCCCTAAGCGCCCTAAACCCTAAACCCTAAAGCCATAAGCCCTAAAAGCCTTAAGCCCTAAAACCTAAAAGCCCTAAGAGCCCTAAAAGCCCTAAAAGCGCTAAAAGCCCTAAGCCATAAGCCCAAAAAGCCCTAAAATCCCTAAGCCCTAAAAGCCCTAAAAGCCCTAAGCCCTAAAAGCACTAAGCCATAATCCCTAAAAGCCCTAAGCCTTAAAACCTAAAAGCCCTAAGAGCCCTAAAATCCCTAAGCGCCCTAAACCCTAAACCCTAAACCCTAAACACTAAAACCATAAGCCCTAAAATCCCCAAGCCCTAAAACCCTAAGCCCAAGCCCTAAAAGCCCAAGCCATAAAAGCCCAAGCCCTAAGCCCTAAGCGCCCTAAAAGCCCAAGCCCTAAGCCCTAAGCGCCCTAAAAGCCCTAAAAACCCTAAACCCTAAAAGCTATAAGCCCTAAAAGCCCTAAGCGCCCTAAAACCCTCAAGCGCCTTAAAAGCCTAAAGCCCTAAGCCCTAAGCGGTAAGCCCTAAAAGCCCTAAGCCCTAAAACCTAAAAGCCCTAAGCGCCGTAAAAGCCCTAAAAGTCCTAAAAGCCTTAAAAGGCCAAAGCCCAAGCCCTAAGCCCTAAAATCCCAAGCCGTAAGCCGTAAGCCAAAACCCCTAAGCCCTAAAAGCCCTAAGCCCTAAAAACCATAAGCCCTAAAATCCCTAAGCCCTAAAACCCAAAGCCCAAGCCATAAAAGCCCAAGCCCTAAGCGCCCAAAAAGCCCTAAAAACTCTAAAAACCCTAAACCCTAAAAGCTATAAGCCCTAAAAGCCCTAAGCCCTAAAACCTAAAAGCCCTAAGCGCCGTAAAAGCCCTAAAAGTCCTAAAAGCCCTAAAAGGCCAAAGCCCAAGCCCTAAGCCCTAAATCCCAAGCCCTAAGTCGTAAGCCAAAACCCCTAAGCCCTAAAAGCCCTAAGCCCTAAACGTCTTAAAAGCCATAAACGACTTAAGCGCCCTAAAAGCCCAAAGCACAAGCCCTAAAAACCCAAGCCTTAAGCCATAAGCCCTAAGCCCTACAAGCCCTAAGCCCTAAGCAATAAAAGCACAAGAACTAAGCCCTAAACCCTAAACCCTAAACCCTAAGCCCTAAGCCCTGAGCCCTGAGCCCTCAGCCCTAAGGCCTAAGCCCTAAGGCCTCAGCCGTAAAAGCCCTAAAAGTCGTAAAAGCCGTAAAAGCCCTAAGCCATAAGCGCTAAGCCCTAAAAGCCATAAGCCCTAAGCCCTACAACCTAAAAGCCCTAAGCGTCCTAAAAGCCCTAAAAGCCCTAAACGCCCAAAGCCCAAGCCCTAAAAGCCCTAAAAGCCTAAGCCCTAAGCCCTAAAAGCTAAAAGCCATAAGCGCCCTAAAAGCCCTAAAAGTCGTAAAAGCCCTAAAAGCCCTAAAAGCCCTAAAAGCCCTAAAAGCCCTAAAAGCCCAAAGCCCTAAGCCTTAAAAGTCATAAGCCCTAAGCGCTCAAAAAGCCCTAAGAGCACTAAAAGTCCTAAAAGCCCAAGAGCCCAAAGCCCGAGCCCTAAAAGCCCAAGCCCTAATCCCTAAGCCCTAAAAGCCCTAAGCCAAACGCCCTAAGCCCTAAAAGCCCTAAAAGCCCCAAAGCCCTAAATGCCCTAAAAGCCCTAAAATCCCTTATCCCTAAAACGCTTAAAGCCCTTAAAAGCCCTAAGCCTAAGCCCTAAGCCCTAAAAGCGCCTAAGCCCTAAGCCATAATCCCTAAAAGCCCTAAGCCCTAAAACCTAAAATCCCTAAGCGCCCTAAAATCCCTAAAAGCCCTAAGCGCCCTAAACCCTAAACCCTAACCCTAACCCTAAAGCCTAAGCCCTAAAGCCCTAAGCCCTAAAACCTAAAAGCCCTAAGCGCCCTAAAAGCCCTAAAAGCGCTAAAAGCCCTAAGGCCTCAGTCCTAAAAGCCCTAAAAGTCGTAAAAGCCGTAAAAGCCGTAAAATCCCTAAGCCCTAAGCCCTAAGCGCTAAGCCCTAAAAGCCATAAGCCCTAAAAGCCCTAAGCCCTACAACCTAAAAGCCCTAAGCGTCCTAAAAGCCCTAAAAGCCCTAAACGCCCAAAGCCCAAGCCCTGAAAGCCCTAAAAGCCTAAGCCCTAAGCCCTAAGCCCTAAAAGACCAAAAAGCCCTAAGCCCTAAAAGCTAAAAGCCATAAGCGCCCTAAAAGCCCTAAAAGCCCTAAAAGCCCAAAGCCCAAAGCCCTAAGCCTTAAAAGTCATAAGCCCTAAGCGCCCAAAAAGCCCTAAGAGCACTAAAAGTCCTAAAAGCCCAAAGAGCCCAAAGCCCGAGCCCTAAAAGCCCAAGCCCTAATCCCTAAGCCCTAAAAGCCCTAAGCCAAACGCCCTAAGCCCTAAAAGCCCTAAAAGCCCCAAAAGCCCTAAATGCCCTAAAAGCCCTAAAAGCCCTAAAATCCCTTATCCCTAAATACCCTTAAAGCCCTTAAAGCCCTAAGCCCTAAGCCCTAAGCCCTAAAAGCGCTAAGCCCTAAGCCATAATCCCTAAAAGCCCTAAGCCCTAAAACCTAAAATCCCTAAAAGCCCTAAGCGCCCTAAACCCTAAACCCCTAAACCCTAAACCCTAAAGCCATAAGCCCTAAAAGCCCTAAGCCCTAAAACCTAAAAGCCCTAAGCGCCCTAAAAGCCCTAAAAGCGCTAAAAGCCCTAAGCCATAAGCCCAAAAAGCCCTAAAAGCCCTAAGCCCTAAAAACCCAAACCCCAAACCACTTGTAGCCTAGTTTCTTCATGGAAGATTGTTTGCAAAGATCCCAAGTTTGGTTATATTTCATTTCCTTTTATTCCTACAAAAAGAAAACAAGAATTTCCATCGAATTTTATTCAATAGGTTAAACTAAAAATTTTAGAAAAATGAGCGGAATTGTTTAAGCTCGGTTGCATTTTCTAAGTATCACTTGAATTATCAAAACGACCTAACAAATATTCAATACAAGTTCATAAGTCATAAACTAGCAAAAAGTTCAAAATTTTTTAAAAAGACACTCCAAAACCCAAAATGTCAAGTGTGTAAGTGCAACGAACTTAGTTCTATACAAACCTAACAAGTATTCAAAACACGTATAAGTTTTCAAACAACCTAACAACGCTTAAGTGTAAGTTTATAACTCATAACTTACCAAAAATTTCAAAAAGTGTGAAAAAAAATCTTTCAAGACTCAAAATGGCAACCATGGCTGTATGTAAAACTAACTTAGTTTGTAACAACCTAAAAGGTGTTCAAAAAATGTTTAAGTATCACTCGAACTTTAAAAACGACCTAATAATGCTTTAGTCTTACTTCATAAATCATAACCTACCAAAATGTTCAAAAAATGTAGAAAAAGCACTCCAAAATCCAAAATGGCAACCAAGTGTGTAAGTGCAACAAACTTAGTCTCAACTTTAAAATTAGTGCGAGTTGAGAAATGTATTAACTCAAGCATGATGTACAAACTTGAAACAACTTAAATATTTATTCACCATCACATAAAAACAGTAATTAAATATAGATAACATGTGTAAATAAAGGGAGAATCACCTTTCTAGCAGTAGCTTTTGAGTAAGACCAAACACCATCCTCCTACTTGTAAATCTGCTCGATTGTCTACACTCGTCATTTCACCGTCTCAGGCCATCCATTGAATTGGCCACCCAGCCTTGGCATACAAGAGTATGTCTCAGCCTGTTAACAAATACCACTAAAACTAAGCAAGACAAAGAAAAAAGTTTTCAAAAAATTACCTAACTTTTAGGTCTTCATGTGACCTTTAAGTTCTTCTGTCTTCTCCTTCAACTCTTTGACAGATTGATGAAATTATGTGTTTCTGCAATGTTTACCAGAACATGAAAGATTCAGTACGAAACTAAATACCATGAATACAAACCATGAAGAAATAGTAAAACAGTCAATACAAGAAGAAAAAAGTTCACTTCAAAACGACCTAAAACAGTATCACTTGAACAAAATGTGTCTAAGTATCACTTGAACTTTCAAAACGACCTAAAACAGCTTACGTTGAGATTCGTAACTCATAACCTACGAAAAAAGTTCAAATAGTGTGAAAAAAGCACTACAAGACCCAAAATGGCTACCAAGTGTGTAATTGTAACAAACTTAGTTCAAACCAACCTAGAACGTGCTCAAAACGTGTCTAGGTATTACTTGAGTTTTCAAAACGACCTAGCAAATCCTAAATGTAGGTTCGTAATGATCTACCAAAAAGGTTGAAAAAAGCATTTCAAGACCAAAAATGACAACCAAGTGCAACAAAATCAATCTAACCTAAAATGTATTCAAAACATGTGTACGTATCACTTAAACTTTCAAAACCACCAAACAATGCTTAAGTGTAAGTTTGTAACTCACAACCTACCAAAATTTCAAAAAGTGTAAGAAAAGCACTTCAAGACCCAAAATGGCAACGAAGTATGTAAGTGCAACGGACTTAGTTTCAAGCCATCCTAAAAAGAGTGCAAAACGTGTCTAAGATTTCAAACCGACCAAACAATACTCAAGCGTAAGTTCGTAACTCACAACCTAAAAAAATTTCAAAAAGTGTGAAAAAAAGTACTTCAAGACCCAACATTTCAATCCAATGTGTAAGTGCAACAAACTTAGTTTCAAACCAACGCAAAATGTGTTTAAAACGACCTAACAATCGTTAAGTGTAAGTTCGTAACTCACAAACTAACAAAAAAATCAAAATGCGTGAAAAATGCACTTTGAGACCTAAAATGGCAACCAAGTATGCAAGTGAAACAAACTTAGTCTTAAACAAATCTAAAAAAATTTCAAACCGTGTTTAAGTATCACTTGAACTTTCAGAACGACCTAAGAATGTTTATTTGTAAATTCATCACTCATAACCTACCAAAAAGTTCAAGAAGTATGGAAAAAAAGGAAACACTACACGACCCAAAATGGCAACCAAGTGCGCAAGTGCAACAAACTTAGTTCCAAACCAACCTAAAAAGTGGTCAAGGCGTGTCTAAGTATCACTTGGACTTTCAAAACAACCTAACAAAGTTTAAGTGTAAGTTGGTAACCCATAGCCTACCAAAAAGTTCAAAAAGTGTGAAAAGGGCACTTCAAGACCGAAAATGGCAACCAATTGGATAAGGTCAACAAACTTAGTTTCGAACTAACCTAAACCGAGTTTAAAACGTGTCTAAGTATCACTTGAACTTTCAAAATGTCCTAAAACAGCTTACGTGTAGGATCGTAACTCATAACCTACGAAAAAAGTTCAAATATTGTGAAAAAAGCACTACAATCCCCAAAATGGCAACCAAGTGTGTAAGTGCAACAAACTTAGTTCAAACCAACCTAAAACGTGCTCAAAACGTGTCTATGTATTACTTGAGTTTTCAAAACGATTTAGCAAATCCTAAGTGTAAGTTCGTAACTCATAATCTACCAAAAAGTTTGAAAAAAGCATTTCAAGACCAAAAATGACAACCAAGTGCAACAAACTCAATCTAACCTAAAATGTATTCAAAACGTGTGTAACTATCACTTGAATTTTCAAAACAACCAAACAATGCTTAAGGGTAAGTTTGTAACTCACAACCTACCAAAATTTCAAAAAGTGTGAAAAAGGTACTTCGAGACCCAAAACGGCAACGAAGTATGTAAGTGCAATGAACTTAGTTTCAAGTTATCTTAAAAAGAGTTCAAAATGTGTCTAAGCTTTCAAACGGACCAAACAATACTCAAGCGTAAGTTCGTGACTCACAACCTACCAAAATTTCAAAAAGTGTGGAAAAAAGCACTTGGAGACCCAACATGTCAATCAAATGTCTAAACAAGCTTAGTTCCAAACAAACACAAAATGTGTTTGAAACGACCTAACAGTGCTTAAGTGTAAGTTCGTAACTCACAAACTAAAAAAAGTTCAAAATGAGTGAAAATGCACTTTGAGACCTAAAATGGCAACCAATTGTGCAAGTGAAACAAACTTAGTGTTAAACAAATCTAAAAAATGTGCTTAAAACTACTCTAAAGCACACACAAACACTCTCCATCTCACTCTCTATCTGCCCTGTTTCCAATTTAATCCGGTATTCATTTGGGGTTATTGTAGGTTCATATTTAGAAATAGTCATTCATGTTGTGATGCAAAATCCCTTTTATGTATCTAAAACTAAAATCACGAAAATCATCTTGACCAGCACAACAAACTAAATTTCCATGGGAAGCCTTTGCTAACAAAATGGTAGACAATAATTACTCAAACAAGAGAGAAGGACTATAATTAATTAACAGAAGTACAAATCAATATAGGTGCACAACCACCAAACAAGAGAGAAGGAACAATAAACTTCAATAACAAAAGAAAGGTAGTATCAGGACTATCCTTACTTGTTATCGAAGAAGATACCTTGGCTCCGGTAAGCCCAATGCTCTGCCTTACAACGTTCAATTACCTCAGTACTGCAGCGTTTCTTCAAAGTTTGGGAATCTACCTAAAACATAAATATATATTCCAACTTGAAAACCTCCATGTCAGAAACTTTACTTTATTTATCAAACCAGATGCTATGCAAGAATTAGTTAGCAGATATACAACATAAATAGTAATGATATTCTTTGGGGAGGGGATAAAAGCATCTTTCATCTTAGAAATAAGCTTAGCAGTTAGCACTAACCTTTATATAAGAAGTTAACACCGGTTTGATTGCTTCTTAAAGTTCAGCTACGAAATTTGGTAAAGAGAAAGACCTAATCCATAATGTTAAAGAGGAAAAGACCAAGTCAGATTCCTTTATTCAAACAGGTTAGTATCACAGCACCAAAGGAAAAAACTTACGGACCTCTACGACGAATTTCCTTGAATGATGTAGCAGCATTTGATGCTTGAAACGCGGTTTCATTTATGCTGTGAAAAATAAGATCGATAAATAAAACTTTTGGCTACAATTAGCCACAGAAACATAAAGCTGTGACAGGAAAACAAAAGCTAACAGATAATTAACTATACAGTTTGTAGGCAAAATACCAAATAGCCCATAATCAAGATCACAACTCAAGCAGACAATAATGTGTAGTTTATCATTTCCATCCAAATAATTCAATCATAAATAAGGTCAAATGGCCAAAGAATATGGCCTTTCACATAAATACTTACTCCTGAATTTTTTGAACGATAATGTTATCGCTTCTCTCCCACGTTTCACGAAGGCCCTCAGCCATCTGCCAATTCCAATATAAGAAAATTATTTTACATATTATATTAAACATTGAAAATTCTTTTACATATTTTTTTTTTATGTATTCCTATTGAAGAATCTCATTTGAGCATTTTGTGGTCAATTTGACTTGACAGAAACAGCAGAACTTTCAATTAGAAGGAAGCAAGATGCCCAGTTTTTTTGAACTGCGGTTTTTTTTTTTTTGTTTTTGCTTTAACTTGCTGTAAATTGGAGATGTTTTCCATAACTGCTTCGGCTTGGAGCCCTCTCTCTACTCCTTATGTAATTTCAAGAAATAGATAAAATCCAAGTTAAACTAGATAAGTGGAAAAGATATTGTCTCTTTAGTGGAGGTTGGGACACACTTTGTAAGTCGGTTTTTTCACATATACCTACACACTATATGTCTATATTCTTAATGCCAGAAAAGATGATTCATAAAGTGATTAATTGGAAGGTGGTGTCTTGTTCGCAAGAGGATGGTGGAATCGGCGTCGATGGTGCAACGTTAAAAAAATGCAACCTTCTTGCTAAATGGGGATGGAGATTTATAAATGAAAAGAATTCCCTTTGGGCTAAAGTGGTGAAGAGTATCCATGGAGAAAGTTAATTTGGATGGCATACTAAAGTAGCAGTGGTTAGTTTCGGACAAGATGAAATCGATTGGTACCGTTGGAGTAACCATAGAAAGAAGGTGGAAGGATGGGAAGATTTGAAGGTAAGGATGTTTGAATTTTTTCGAGATTCTGGGCAGAAGAGCTTAGGTGCAAGGCTGATTCGAATAGAACAAGATGGATCCTATAATGATCATGTCAAGAAATTCGTACAATATTCTGCACCACTACTGCACATGGCTGAAAGCGTGCTCTTAGATGCATTCGTGACTGGTCTAGAACCGGCTCTTCAAGCAGAAGTTATTAGTAGACATCCTCAAACCTTAGAGGAATGTATGAAGGAGGCACAACTGGTAAGTGGCAGAAACCTAGCCTTGAAATTAGCCAAGGCAGAATGGGTAAACAGTGTGACTAGGGAAGGAGGAGGCTCAAGCAAGGGACAAAGCAGTCAAGATAAAAGTTCACCAAAGAAGACTGAGTTCCCCATGAAGCAAGTCACTATTCCCATTAAAGGAAACTACCAGAAAAATGAACCTCCAGTTAAAAGACTCTTGGACACGGAATTCAGAGCAAGATTGGACAAGGGTTTGTGTTTTAGATGCAGTGAGAAGTACTCACCGGGACACCGATGCAAGATGAGAGAGAAAAGGGAATTAATGTTATTTATACTTAACGAAGAAGAGAGTGGCGGGGAGGAAGTCAAAATGGAAGAGACCGAAGAAGTAATGGAGCTGAACCAGTTAGTTGTTGCTGAAACCACCGAAATTGAATTGAAGACACTCACGGGGTTAACATCCAAAG